>NC_056726.1:1337352329-1337509887 GCF_019279795.1 Protopterus annectens
TGCCAAATGTGGATTAAAGTTTGTTAGACAGATCTTTCCCACCAGCATTAATAATGTCACATACCAGGTTAATGTCCTTACAGTAAGTAATTTGTGTACCATGCCACCTACATATGTACACCATTTGCAATCAAGCAGGGTCACACATTGTCCCATATACAAGGCAGAGATCACCTCTGAGTAATCTATATGTCACAGGGTACAGTGACAGTGATTTCAGATGATCCCCATTGAACAGATACTGAAGACATGAAGTTCCTTGTGAGGGACCATTGTGTTGTGTGCAATTGCCAGTAGCGCTTGGAAAGTTACATTACCAAATGGCCATTGCACTCAAATATTATCATGCTGAGGGAAGAGTACATGCAGCTTATGAGTATGTCATTTTTGGGTGACTGTGCTCTCAGTTATGACCTATGATTCTGTCATACCACTGGGGAGACATGGTGATCTTAGGAATATTAGGTGTAAACCTGTGCGGCCAGGTCTGTGTGCCCAGGTCTGTCATTCTTGAGTATGTACTTCAGATATTGTTACTCATGTGCTACTTACAAGAACATATGTGTTACTGATGGAAATTATACAACATATACTGTATATTTGCATAGAGTTTACAGCCATTAGTATGTCAACAGGCATTTGTTCAGCATTGCCTTCTTCTAGGATATTGACATAACTCACAGAGTCCATAGCCACTCAGATTTGCAGGCATCAGCCAACACTGTCAGCCACAGACATTCAGTTTTTACTTGTACCACAGTTAAATGGATTCCAAGCAGTTGAGGACACAGGACTGAGTCCTTTTGAGCACTGCTGGTTAAAGATCAGCTGTTGGAGGTGGATTCCCTGAGTCTGAATATGTGTGCCATCATTGAGCCACTTAGTGATCCCTATAATGATATTGCCATTGATGCCTAATTGGTTGATTTTGTCATTGAATAGGGGATAGAGTCACATGGCTTTCCAGGTTTTGTAGGTTGTATGCCCTGATGTCCCCTCATCCAGGTCCTTAGTGACTGCCTCAGACATGTCCATCAGTTCAGATCTCACCAGGGAGGACCTCACAGTGGAGGGGCTGCAGTGGTAACCCATACTGGTAAACCCCTGATGCACCACGTTGGCTCCCCTTGTAGTGATGTCACACCACTGGTCCAGGGCATTGTAGTTAAAGACATGGATAAACCTTTGGGCAAGTGAGCTTCAGCATGACTAACCAACATAGCTGGTTGTTACTTAATGTCACCCCAAACCCATGGTGTTCTAATGTATCTTGATAGACACAAGTAAATTCAAATAAGCACAACATGCATCTGGATTCATGGAGTTGCTCTTGTAGTTGGCAATGACTTCATTAGGTTCCCTTGCAGCATCTTGCAGTGAATACCACCTGCAGTGTCTCTAGGAAATCACACTGTTTCACTAATTTGGATGTGCATGTATCCTTAATGACTATGTATACACCACCTGCAGTACCTTGCACAGTCAGTTTGAGGGCTGAGCATGTAAAAGAATGTGTAGTCCGGTATGGCTATGGTGCTATCCATAGCCTTGACCCTGGTGTCTGTGACTGCACAAATGTCTGCATATTCCAAGGTGGGTACAACTTCCATGGAGTGGAGTTTAGTGTTGCCATTCCTAGCATGTAGCAGCATAACTGTGATGTATCAAGATGTTGTTTTCATTGGATAGTTTTCTCTTCAGACAGTGCCTGTAAGATGCAGTGTGGGGGTGTCAGAAGCCTTAGCCAGTACTCAACATCCCAGGGTTGAAGTACTCAACATTCCAGGGTTGACAGATGAAGACCATCGCTGGCTAAGCATTGAGATCTGCTGAGTAAATCAGTACAGGCGGATATTTAGTGGATCCCGTTACAATGATACCACATGCTAGGGCAATTATTGGCATCTATCATTTTCCTTGTGCATTGAGCCTTCATGTTAAGTGAGGGTCAAATGCAGCTGAAAGCTATGGGCATACCTGCGAGAGAGACAGAGTGTCTAAGCTCAGTCATGTGTCTGCATACAGTCCAGTGCCATATGTCCCTAGTCGTACATACCTGCAGGAGCTATGATGTCATCATTACATTACCTGATATTCATTGACTAACATGACCTTTCCCATATGTAGCCTGGTGACACTGACATCAATGTGTCTCATGATGTAATCCCTTATGAATAATAGGATTTCATTTTGGGGTGTGCCTCGTTTGACTGGTCAGACAGTGTGTGTATTTTCATCAATAGAGGTATGATTATGTTTACTGAGCTTGGATATGTTTTTCTGAGGTGTCTGTTGTTTGGGAATGTGTCTGGTAAGGAGCTCCATACATGCAGGTGTGCATGATGTGGGTATGGGTAGAGTAGGAGGGTAGCTGTACACATTGGCAAAATGCTTATTGCCATATGTACCGACTGGTGTGTGAGACACCATGCAATGAAGGTTTGTAATACAGTGACATCTCTCACAAGTTGTGTTAGTATGGCATAGGAGTAGAGTGGTGGGGACACTTCCCACATCTCATCAGCAGTCATTGATAATGCCATTAGCAATACAGTCATGTTTGTGTGTACATCACAGCAGGCCATTGTTAGGCAGTGTCATGACAGATGGTGAAATGTAACATGTTGTCACCTTTATGTAGGTCACCTAAGGTAGTACAGCATTTGACAGTGTGCCATAACATAGTTACGTGATTACAATGCTTTGCCAGCCATGTGGCCCTTGGATTGACCATAATCCTGTTATTAGGCTTGGTCACAATACCATACCTAGAAATGTGACACTGTGCAAGTCCAGCAATGTTAGGGTCATGCTGCTACACCCTTGGAGTTGACAGCCTGAAGCACACTGTTTGTAGGCACTCCTTGCAGTGAAGATGTGGATATCTGTGCATGCACATAAAACTGTTCAACTTTGCAGACATTACTTTGGCCTTGCAAGTCTACAATGCCTGTCAAGCAACCAGACAGCAAACTGAATGTTGTGCGACATAATATGGGAACACAGACATGTGTTCCGGGTAAATACTTGTACTGTATGACATGCCTACCACATGTGGCAGGTGGACACATTTTGGCCAAAGGTGCCCACTCCTCTGCAGTAGGCCTCAGAGCCATGTCATGCAAATATCTACCATTAAGTTGTTGAAGGGCAGGATGCATTAATTGCTGTGAAATTGTCACATAACATTGATCGCCACTGCTATGCTGTTTGTTTGAGCAACCTTGGACGTGTATGTCAGCAGACATTGCACATTATATTGTGACACTGCAGCTGTGCTCCTAATCACTATCTGGTCAGTACCCTAGTGAAATAATACCAAACCTGTAGCAGAAGGCATAATACATGGAAAGGTCAACTGATTGCTCAGGTTGCTAATCAAGGTATCTACCTGGAAAAGGATATGTGAAGCCTACAGAGCCTTGCATGATGTGGGACAACTATGTGGATGAACAAACAGGCTCTGTCTTGCTTCTCATCATGAACTTCATAGTAACGTTTTATTTCTGCTGAGAGAAAATGTACCAGAGCATTATATTCCGATAGAGTGGTTGTGGAGAAACCAGCATTAGTAGTAGCCAGGCACCAGCAGTTCAGGGGACTCCCCTGCTTTCCACATTCTTCACAAGGTAATTGTGTCCTTTCAGTACACACTGCTTGAGTATTGTCCATCTGTAGAATACCTGTGTAAAACCTCCTGCCTTACCTTCACAGGGTGTATGTATTACCTTTCCCTCCATTGTTTGTCTGGCTCTGTAGAGACACAGACACCTTGGATGACTATTTTCTTGGAAAACATGATGGAAGTACCTGCAATACTTAGTTGCACAGAGGACAACTACCATGCAGTGCCGAGCACTGTACCCAGATGTCTCAGTCACCTGATATTTAAAGCCATGACATGAATTATCATGGAAATGATCAGTAACAATATCATTCACCTACAGACACTGGACCAAACACAGTTTGTTTTGATCAAGGCAGATCATGCCTACCCTAACCAGTGGACCTCCTTGAGTGTTAAGCTATGCAATGGATGAGGGGAATATGAGTCACTCCACCGACCATGGCCTGACAAGGCATTTGACAATACTAGGCCATCAGGCATTGCTGAAAAACTGCATAGGTTATTTACAAAGTAGTATGTCAGCTGGTGGAGAGCCAAGTGTCTGAAAGTCATTATCCGGGAAGATAGCATTGGGTAGTCCACTGCTATGATGAGGTCAGCCACCAGTGGACATCCTTCAGAAATCATTCATGGAGTGCTCCTTGTAGCCATTTCCTTCTCTGCAGTCATGGCTACTGTCAGTGACCTCTGACTGGCTACATTTGCAGATGCTTGCAAATTAGGAGATGATAATCAATCCCACATGGAACCAAAAATTATCTGGGATGGGCTGAGACACACATTCAGTTGTTGTCAGAGCCACTGACAAATAGTAAATGCCAAGGAATGCACAATATTATCCTTTTGGAAGTCATCCACCCCTGGAAAGTATAATAGTGTCCACACAAAGCACAAAGTTGAGCCATTACTCAGGGACTTATGGACACAGAGAGTGATCTAGCCTTTGACTTTTGCTGGTCACTAAGATGTGGGGATTCATTCCATTTTGTACAACCTATAGATAGAGGAATGGTAGTAAATCCCAGACTGTTATTGTTATACTGTATTTGGCAGTCATTACAACTATCGAGTGCAATGGTACCTTTGCTATGTCACTACACAGGCATATCTAACAACTGTAACAGCCACAGAGGTTCAATGGGAAACCAATGCATAGTGTAGATAACATGTCCTATGCAGACCGTGTCAATGTCATGAATGTGTAGTGTGTCTCCTACATGCTTTGGAGGGGAGGTGTATGGCTGTCATACAGGAAGGTGTCAGATACCACTGTGTACCTCCTGGATATCTAAGACAAAACTAATGTGTGCATTAGTGGTATAAATAGTACATGCTGGAGAGACAGGTATGTAACCCAGACACTACACCCTATATGTAACATGCTCCCCATGCATGTGAAGCACACATCCGCTGTAACGCACATCATCTGGAAGTTACACAATGGGATGTGGAACAAGGCAGTCATAAGTGGTGTAAGACAAATGTCTGTAATGGACACAGGAAAACTGTATATGGTTCATCTCCCTCACCATAGCTTGTAGATGTGTTATCTCCTGAAATCATGTGAAACCAACTTATCAAGGGTATCAGACCTTTCCAGAGATTAGAGATGCATGAATAGTCTGAATGACACCATTGTCTGTGTTAGCCTGTTATACACACATGAACCTATGGAGCCATGCACCTATAGTGCTGTACCTTTCTGAAGACATTTTTCTTTTGTGCTGACATTCCATGCCATGCTGTGATGTTTATGGGTTTATTGTTGCTGTGTATCCATAGGTGTCTCCCACAGAATCCTGAAACTGAAACATAAACAGGTCCACGAGACACCTTTCATTGTATAAGTATACAGGCATTACAACATCATACAATGTAAGGTACACAAAATGCTGTGGTTTACTCATTACAAATGTCAGCATACAGTATCTGTCAGTGATCAGTACAAGTGGCATGTGAAAGACAACAATGGATTATACAAATAAATATTAATTTCTATAGTCACCCTGTGCATTAGACACATAGCTTAATTTCCCTGCATCGATGACAAGGATAACAGGGATGTGGTACAGGTATCATCACTTGCACAGGGTGTTGTGTGGGGGTTTAGGAGACCTAGGGTGAGCCAATAGGTTGAAAGCATGCGTGTGAGTCAGGAAGTGAAGTAGGCAAGATGGACCATGGAAATGTGCTGTGTACATGTCAGTAGGTGATCTGATTGTGAAAGTGGTATGTGAGTGTGTGCATGAACACAGTCAAGCACAGTGCTAGCCCTACATGTGTTGATGTTGTACAGCTTTGAACTGTGCATGGTAGAGTTCACTGTTTCCACCCCCAAACATGGGAACTACCTCTGCCAGGAGTTGCACTGGTACCTACATGTCCAAGATCAGAAGCCATGCTACTACCTGATTGTGACTGCTGTCTGCTGAGACCGTGTCCTCCATGAGAACACACAAGACCATGAGCCTATGACCTGCCATGTCTTGGTATAGACAGCACAATCCCCTCTGGAGCACTGGATGTACTGCTACTACTGGACCATGATTGTGCATGGCCACATGGACTCTCAGCAGATGTAGTTGCTGACCTACATACATGAGTCCGAGGCTCAACTCCAACCAGATGTTCCATCACAGACAATGTAGGTTCCAAGACAGTTAGACTGTGATCTGCCTCAAACCAATGTCTTTCAACTGTATCAGTGATCCAATCCATGGTATCAGTAATGCAGTGGAGGTAGTCACGGATGTCACACTGTGCTGCATCCATAACCCTGAACATTCATCTGGAGTGCCTTTCAGAATGTGTCTGTGCCTCCATGATGGCCCAAAACATACACTGAGTGACCCGTGATGAGACACCTGTGACAGATGGTGGAAGGATAGTAGGCCTCCTATGAGCATCCCTATCAATCCTCCTGTGTGAAACCTCACAAGATCTTTGGCTATGGGCAGTACTGACACTCTCTGCAGCCATAGTTGCCAACATTCCTTCTCAATGTCCTCACCCTCTTGCTATCCAATATCTGTGGCCTCTGGGGACTGGGTATGTGTAGGCATACTGACTGTGTACAGTGATAATGAGGGCAGAAGAAGGATGGAAACCTCTGGGACAGATTCAGTCCCTGCAACCCTCACCTGTGCCTCACTTTGGCTGCAATCATCATCAGAGTCTGAAGAGACACTGACATTAGGTTGTGAAGGGGACAGAGACCAACAACACTGGTCACCTGTGATAAAAAAGGGAAAGCAGTACATTAATACCTGCACTATTATGCTCTGCAGTACTATGCTGAAATATATGTTAAGCTGCATACACTGTTGTCACTATTACAGACCTGTTTAACCCCACCCTCATATAGTAGGACATGAGAACATTATTTTCCAACAACCATCTGTAGTTACTTGCAAATAAAAGCTTTTAAACAACAATCTCATCAGCAACAATGAGGCACACTGTTGACATTTACCAAAACTATGTACATTTGACACATATGGCAATCTGTAATGTCCTGACAATACTGTCACATCTATCAGTGTGGTCACACCTACAAGGCATAGGTATGAGTCTAACATGCGTAAAGTCAGAAAATATCTCTGCAGTTGGCAGTCATGCCGACAGTACATTTATTTATTTATTTTATTTTACATTTGTTGACCGGGCTAGTCTAGCTGGATATATGTCCATTTTCAGTAGAGGCCCGGGGAGAAAAGCTCCACATAGAAGACTTACACAAACAATATATTAAACATTAATTACAAGAATCTTGTGAGACGATAACATGTGTTCCAAGGTAACAAAAACATTTTTTTTTTTTTTACTATGAGAAGAGGGAGAAGGATTTAGAAGTATGTGGTAGACTCCCAAAGCAAAGTGATGTGCAGGAATAAGAGAACAAAGTAGTTAAAATGAGATTGGAGGAATTAGCTGTAGGGTAGTAGCTTGTTGATAAGACAGTAAGAAGGCCAGTTCAGTTGTTCCTAGTTACAGTAAGTCAGCTTAAATGGTTGTGGACTTAAAGTTGCAGAAAGAGAGATGTAAAAAAAAAGATGTTGGACAAAACTAACAGTGAGAGATACTCTAGTCAGGGTTAGTACAGGGACATAACCAGTGGGTTGTAAGGTATGATTTAAGTTTCTTTTTAAATAGTGAAGTTGAAGAAAGAGATGTAAGTTCACCAGGAAGTAGGTTCCAGCTTTTGCCTACAGTGTTAGTGAAGAGGGATTCTTCTGCTTTATTGTTAGATTTTTGAGTAGAGATGAGTAGTTTGTTTGCAGAGCGTAGGTTTGTAAGATTTTTATATGGTGAAGTAGAATTTGGTTCTGTAGTTCCAACCAACCCAACAGGCCTGGGATGGCACTTTAGGGCACACATTACAATAAATCTACATCTCTAACAAAACAATGTTGTGCTTAATCGGAGCAGGAGCACAGCCTTGTCCAATTCCCGACAGACCTGTGAAAAGTTGAGGGAGAGGTAATGTAAACACCACCACATGTTGCACTATAACAAGGTAATACATCCATATATGTCACATTTACAGTAGCTACTATGTTAATTGTTATGTTGGTCAAAATTTGGGCATGAGTTTCAAACTGTAGTTAAATCACCCCCCCACCCAAAACAAACACCTGACACCCACGTAAAACTACGTACACCCTGACAAACTGAATGCTACAGTATTCCAGTTCTGATTAAACTAAGCCTATCTGGATGCTCCTCTTTCATGGAAACTGTGGCATGCACATCCAAGACATATGGTGTGATGGATGCTTGGGAGCTGTCATGTGTTCCTAGGTTCGCCAGGAATTCCTCAGTGGCTGACAGTGGTTGTTCCGCTGCAAGACCTCCACCAGTGAGACCATGACCCTAGCCATGTCTGCTGCTGTTCTGAGTGTGGTATTTATCATGTCAATTGCACAGTGTCGCACCTGCTCATATGTCCTGCTCTGGTGACTGACAGCAGTAACATCACAGACCAGATCAGCCCACAATGCTGCCTGCTGTTTCCGGTTTTGCCTCCCTCTAGACAGCAGGAGTTCATGGTGTACACAATGTTTACACAATGTAAAAATATAGTAATAACAGAATGGCTGATAGTATTCACTGCTTGATTACTGTACCTCTCAACCGTACTGAATTCCTTGATATTTACTGGTTTTGAGGGCAAAATAATGGGGTCCCACAAATTCCTGAGTGGCCCCTTTAATTTCCGATTTTTTGGATTTTTTTTTTTTTTTTGTTATGTACTTACAACTTTAAATTTATAGCTGACATCACCATGCATTGCTAAGATGCATGGGCTTGCATGATGTCATCAGCTTCGTGAGGAAGCAATCTGCCTGTCAGATTCAGCCGGAGACAGAGACTCTCAGCAGAGCAAAGTGCAAATATATTTATATATATGAATACAAAAAAAATTACAAGTGGTTATGACAGTCAGATTTCTTTTACTGCCAGATTTCCTGTATGGATCTGCTCTCTTTACCAGCCTAAACTCAACAGTTGCTAGAAGCTTCAGTGTTTCTTTAATATGGTAGACGATTTGCAGACACAACTTCTACGCCCATCATAGTCTCTTTCTGCAAAGGATAAACGACTACAATTAAAAAAAGCTGCCTAGTTCAATGTTAGTCAGTCACTTATCTTATTTTATCTACCTGATATCATCATTATGCAGCAGGTTTTTGACCATAAAAATAACATTATGCATTGCATATGTGTAATTTATAAACCCGTACAATAAATAACTGTTAAAATTAACAAGTGTGTGATACATGTGTAATTCTTAATTTCTGCAGAAATTATTCTGTTAATCTCATAACATCAAGTAGAACCTTTATAAGGATCCTGCCAGAATGTTTTGCTTGTATTAGAAATAAACTGAAATTGTTGGTTTGTTTGGACTGCCACTGCTAGTAAATGCATGCAACTCACCACGTAACCTACGAGGAAATTACTTTAAAAAGTTGAACACTTTGCAGTAACTATATATTCCCCACCACTTACCTTTCTATAACCATAATATTATTTTACTATCAAATTTGCCATATCACCCTAAACATATGAAACACTTAACCCAGTTAACTGCTCTGGCCCACTTTTTATCAAGCCCAAATTCTATACAGTAGACTCTCGCTTAACCGGCACCCATAGGGATTGGTAGATGCTGGATAACTGTAGTTTATGGTTGCTTGAGAGTTACTATTAAAAATAGGCCTGACTAATACTGTACCTATACTATTTGTTTGGTTTGACTTTTTCTTAGGTTGAGGAGAGAGGGAATTTATTCCTGTCTTCCTTTTTAAAACTCTAAAATTCTAAAAACGTACTGTATGTTTCTTGGGAGGGGTGGGACAGAAAGTGCAACACATGAAAATTGTACTGTATTTCTTTGATTTTTTTTCTGATTGCTTGAGTTCTGGTTAACTAAGAGTTTACTGTACAGCAAACGGAAAGCACTTTGGACACATTCTTATAGGATGGTCTAACATCTTTCTTTTGTATGTGCTCACTTACTTGTAAATCTCAGTATGACATATTAAGGGAGTTCCCTCAGGTCCTGGTTATGATGCTGTTCCACTCTTAATCTTAGACGAGTAAGTGGGATAGTCCAAATTCTAGAAACCTGGAAAAACTCAGAAACAAGTAGAAACCCTTAAGCATTAAATGAAACTGATCGATGGTTTCTGCAGACCCAAACATCTGGTTCCTCACTTTCTCTTGTTATGGAAGCTAACCTTTCCTTGAATGCCATCTCAATGTGATAGGTAAATGAACAAGCACATTGCAATGTAGCTTTCTGTTTTAGTAGTTGCAAGAACATACTGACTGTGAATTGTGTTGAATGAATGTAAGTGATGTTATGAAAATATAAATGAAGAATTCCAGAGAGGGAATAATGTGCACATAGAAGTTTTATTTATGTGATCACTTTTCTGAGACTGTTAATATTTGAAGAGGAGCAGCAACATAAGTGGGCCAGTGATCAACCGGAGCTCAGCTGTGCACAACTGCACTTTACATTTTAACTTTAGTAACTTCTGCAGTCTGCAGAGTCCAGCAGTCCACCCAAGTACGAGTCTGCTTGGAGGTCACAGGGTGAGAAAATTTATTGTGACTGTCTCAGGATCAGGTGGCTCGACCTCCAGTCCATCTCTAGGTAAGTAATAAAACAGCAAGAGATTAAGAAGATGCTAAAAAGGCAGTTTCTGTTGAGGACGTGCAAATTTAAATCATAAAAAAGACATCTCCAGCAAGCAGTGACCTGAGTTTTAGTTTATTTTTTTCAGAAATGCATCGCAAGACTTTAGCAGGCATCTAACTTCACTTGTATAAAGAAATATGCATGCATCAGAACACAAGTTCAAGGTAGGCTAGTAACGTATTCCCTATACTCGTCAACTTTCTTATCAGAATTCAGACTCCCAAATACTTACTTAACCTCCTATCCTGCTTTTCTGTCATTCATTCTACCAAACCCTCCTTCTCTGACAAACATAACATGTAATCAAAGATGAGAGCTTAAATTACATAGTGGGTTTCTCTTTTTTGTGACATCAGAAACTAGGACTCAAATTCTGTGTCTGTGCTTATAAAATTTTGCTGATTTGCAGTATAATCAGCCAATGACATGCAACCACTGAACAAAATATAAGGCCTCCATGTAGAATATTACCCCTTTCTTATATGCTGTGCTGGAAATTACAGGGCTAAAGATACATCATAGCAATGAGAAGCTACTTTTACATACAGATGTGTGTGCTACAGGCTGAAGCTGATGCTGCAGGCAATAGGCATAGGCTGAGAGGGTGAACACTTTGGAGGGCAACAAGCTGTAAGAGTAAGTGTGGGACCTGTGGCAGCCTTGTTTTAGAGGCAGAGCCAGATTGAGGGTACCCATCCCACTGGAAAGTAAGGCATGTGTTTCAGGTAAGTTATGTTAGCCAACACTATCAGTACCACAATCAAAGGCAAAATGGTTGGTGTGTCCTAGAGAAAGGTAAGGGGATGGATTAACCATTATGTCACGCATCTGAACAGGTGCCAAGTCATGTGGGCTGCAGTGTCATATTAGTGAGCCACAATTTCAGTAAACACTTCAAAATCATGTGGAAATTCAGGCTAATGCATGACCTGACATTCTCTGGACTTTCTAGTGTTGCAGTGCGAGTAGTTAAGTGTCGTCCAAACTCTAGGCCTTTGTGTTCTATTACTTAGATTCAGACATTCCTTCTGTACAGCTTTGGGTGGATAATTAAGTGATAAGACAGACATACACATGGCCAATGCATAATGCTGATATCCACATACATGTATTTTTACTGGTAGAGGCAGCTGTAGTTGAACTCAGGACCATGTGTACCAAAACGTATTGCTTTCAGTGCATTTTGCAGATTGATCTGCAGTGTCACTAAAATAGCAAGTGTATTTTACATGTTGTAGAAGCCATTCTACAGCATACCTCTCAATTGTACAGATTTGTACAGAATGTCCAGAGTTTGCCCTCATATTTTCTGCCTATTTTTCACAAAATTGTAGTTTTCTGGCAAATTAGTTTTAAACATTAAAGACTGAAGTCAGAAAATATTGACAGACATTTGAGTTTCAGACTTCATATCCTTCAGAGCATTCATGCTAAATCAATATCTGTTAGTCTATCATCTTTCTAAGTTTAGAAGAGCAATATTTAAAAATTGTCACTATTTTGGGCCTTTTATTTATGCATTTGCCCAGATTTCTTGCTCTAAGCAGTTGAGAGGTATGCTTACATGTATTATTATGTGTATGGCTTTAGAATGCTGTATTTTTGTAATAGAGTCCCAGTTAAAATCCTATTTCTACATTATTTTAGCAAGTGTATTTTTACATTTGTACATATAATTGCAGGGTTACCTGCTATTAGATACCTTACTTATGTTCATTCTTATGTGTATGACTTTATAGTGATGTATTTTCCTACTACAGTACGAATTACAGTAATATTTTTCTACATTTCTTTTATGTGGTACAGCACTATGCACAGTATTACTTAAACACTCTTAATGATGAAACCTTGAGCATGACTACATTTTCATTAACAGACCTGTGTTAATTGGCAGCTGTTTGGCCTGGTGGGTTGAGCCACAATTTGGGATGCGCAATGGGCATAGCTGTACATTTTGAATGTGATTAATATTTTTACAAAAACATATACCTATGTCTTGCTATTTAGAATAGCTAAGCGATGCAACCCGCTATGGAGTGTCACAAAAAAAATCTTTAAAGAAAAGAAAAATAGGGAGATAGGGAAGTGGTGAAAAGGGGTGCAAATAGGGAAAATCATAGTGAAAAGCAGGGAGGGATGTGCAGGACGGATGTAGAAAAGAACCATAGCTATCCATTTCTTCATCAGCAACAATTGTGTACTGTGACAGATTTTTAGCTGAATTTGGACTATCACTCCCAGACAGGGGTGACAACAACCTTACTGTCTTGTCAAGCCATTTGGACCAATTTAAGTGTGTCCAGTGGACACGTATTTAAAATGGAGAGCTATGTATGAGACACTATTTTTTTTGGGGCAGGTGCCCATTTGTTTTAAGGTGAGAGTGGAATGTTGCGGAAGGGCATAGGTACGTGTGGGGGATGTAAGCTAGGAAGGTGAGGAGGCTTTTGTAGACATACAAGACAGACAAGACAACAGACAGGATTGGTGTATGACACAAGAGGGGGTGAACACCTTGAACAAGGAGGGTGTCGTGCAATCCCATCCCAGGAGCATCTACACAGTAGCAGTGCAATTCAGGTCCTCACCCATAGGACTGTCAGCACTGCTTCTTCACTGCCCCTGTGGTGGAAGTGGTGAGGGCTGGTTTTGGGGGCATGGCTGCCCTACCAGGATGGTGAGCATGCGCTCTATCCAGTGTAGGTGTCCACTGATAGTTTGGCGAATTTCCCTATGCACCAAACCTGACAATTTTAATGGGTGACAAAATCACCCTTCACCTCTGCTCCCAGAGGAGGGCTCAGCCCAAGCCCATGAGGCAGAACTCCCCAACACCACAGGCAGAGTAACTGCAGCAGAGAGGGCACCACTAGGCTGTGGCCCAGACGTGCTGGGCCCTGGTGCTATGGCCGGTGGAGGCAAGGTAGGTGGATCACCTGGGACTGGCCTACCTTGTCTCACTGTAGTAAAGTAGATATAAATATAAGGTAAGATAAGTAATAACCAAACCAATGTTAGTATTAACATAATGGAAGATAATATTGATTAATCCAAATACATATTAGGAATATTATGAGAAACACAACAATAAATAACATAACGGTAAGTATGTTAACAGCAAACCAGTATGGCATAACTCATAAGTCCAACATAACAGTTTAAAAAAATATATTAATATAAAACCATAATAATAATAATAATAATAATAATAATAATAATAATAATAATAATAAATTAATAAATTTCATAATCATAAATTAGAAAAGATAAGGGATGGGGAGTGAGAGAAAAACATACCATTAGTGACCTTGCAGTTGATATTACTACACAGACTAATAGTACATACTTCTACAAGTGTGCAGTATCACTTGTGTGTACAGTCATTCCAATTCTTGTATAGAGAATGTTACATGAACATAGTTCTCAACCTGTTAGCATGGGACAGTATGGGCCAAGCACTAACAAATGCAGGTACATAACTACAGGGAACTGTTTTACATAGTGTGCTCTACATTACTACCAAGGTGTTCTGTAAATGGAGGTGCCAATAAACTGCATTCCAAGTAATGTTATTTATCTGCAAATCAAGGACCAAACATATGGAGCACTAGTCATTGCAATCCGAAAAATCATGACAGTTGAGAGATATGTTCATGTACACTAATTAGACAAGACAGCCAGTGATTTCTAAGTTGGCTGCCATGGGATTACAAACCACAAGCTGTGCCTCCAGGAAATATGTGCACTGGATTTAACAGTTGACTGATGGCAGATTAGAATAGACATGGCAATGCAGGCAGGTATACTTCAGATTTATTGGAAAAGAGTATTTATCAAGACACAATCCTGCTTTACACTTTATTGATATTGCTCCTGAAAATATGGCACTTATGCACATGGATATATGCCCAGAACATGAGGTACCTTACCCATATACCTTGCTCCTGGAGTGGGAGGAATAAATAGCATTATTAAACTAGAAATCACCATAACACAGGCTTGAACCTTACTGGGGGTACTGCACTACATTTATCAGACAATTATTTCTGCAGTCTTTATTAATTTCCATTTTACAGTTGACAGGTGTTAGATTAGAACACACATGCAGCAAAAACAGCTGTACTTCCCAGTTATTTGTACAGATTACTTCTCAATGCACAATGCTGCTTTAAACTTTTATTGATAATGTACCTTAAAATTTGGCATTTATACACATGCATATCTGACCATAACATCAACTACTTTACCCATACACCATGTTCTTCAAACGGGTGGAATGTATAGCATTATATGACACAAACTGGTCATAACCCAGGCTTGAACCTTACTTGGGGTATTGGACTAGATTTATCAGATAATTATTTCTGCAGTCTTTATTCATTTCCATTTTACAGTTGACTGGTGTCAGATTAGAACATACATGCAGTGAATACAGCCATATTGCACAGTTATTTGTACAGATTACTTCTCAATGCACAATCCTGCTTTAAACTTTTATCGCTATGTACATTAAAATCAAGCATTTATACACACGCATATCTGACCATAACATCAGCTACCTTACCCATACCCCTTGTTCTTCGAGTGGGTGGAATGTACAACATTAGATATGACACAAACTGGCCAGAACGTAGGCTTGAAACTTACTGTGGGTATTACACTACATTTATCAGACAGTTTTTTCAGCAGTCTTTATTCAATTCCTTTATACAGTTGACTGGTGTTAGATTAGAACACACCTATAGTGACTACAAGACTAGTGAACATGTATTTGTTTGAAGCAGTACATATTATAGCACAGTCACCCTTTACAATCTATGTATTACTGTTTCTTCAAGTCTGGCATATACAGCATGGACAGCTGTGTCAGACCGGTAAGTAATAGCCCATTTACCCTCATTATTACCTGAGTGCAATCTACAACATATTTCACACAATGAAAACAGCAGAACATTGACTGTTAATCTGGGTAGACCACAATCTCAACTGATGTTTGCAAGCTGTACTACATAATAATGCATGGTCATTTAACTTAACTTGGTTTACCATTTCAGGTAGGCACTGATACATTACTAAACATATTACATTTCCCAATTATGTTATACCCAACTGTTAGGACTGCAAACTCTGTAAATACTTTTTTATCTTGACAGTACATTGCACATTAGGTTATTGCTTTGATTTTCCCCTTATGCACCACACTCACACATCATCCTGGCCAGATGCCGTACATGGCACTGCACATTGTGAATCCTCTCTTCTGCAGCTGTTGTAAGAGAAAGAAAGCATTATGCATACTAGTTTTGCACATATTCAGTCTGTATACTTATAAATCACAGGGAAATATACTTGCATATATGGGGAGTGCAACCAGCCAGTGCTTCTTGGACCCAGGAGATCAAAGTTTCCCTCTTTCTTCACTTCAGGTTGTTGTAGTGTTGACAACAGTTCTCACCAGTACGATGGATAGCAGTAGCACTCGTAAGGTCCATAGCCAACTGATCCCAGGCCTCAGACTTACATTCTGATCCCTGATAATCACCCTGCAGCAACCAATATTTATACTTTCAGATCAGGAGTCCAACAAACACTCTGGTCTCCTGCACAACCCACCTCTGTGCCTGAAAGCGCGGTCCCTCACCAATACCACCAGGCATATCTACTGCCAAGTGACAAGTCCAAAGAATGGTTTCATTTTCCCACCTATTGGCCTTTATATTGGATGCATTCCCATCCTTACACATCATACTGTAATGTTCAGAAAAGCAGAGTGTCACTTAGCAACACACAAACTCTCACAAACCATATAAGTGAAGATGAGCATCGTGAAAACAGGGACAACTGTAAACCATGTTTTAGCAGAGCGGAGTACTACAAAAACTCATGCAAACCATTTAAGTGAGGCTGAGCATCACATAAACAGGGTAGCCCATTGCCCAGGTTTAACAGGAGCTTAGCACTGTACAGCTTTGCTAAATATAGCAATCTTTTATTTTCCATTATAGTGGTGTTTCTCATTCTCAAAACAAAAAATGTAAAGCATATCAGTAGTTGAACCCAAAACTTACTACACTATACCTCATCACTCAACCTGTCTAGTCACTTGGATAGTGCAGGAAAGCAGTTTCACATATAGCACTATGATCACTGATAGCAGTGTGCAGCAAAGCTGTATGGGGTTGCGTGCTGCTAAGCAGCACATAAATACAGCAATTAAATACATCCAGTTTCTTTTCTTTAGACATATAACAGATGTCAGGCACATATATGTAACCAGAGCTCAGCAGTGCACTGTTCCACACAAACAGGGAGGAAACAAACAAATAAAAACAAATTTCAATTGATTACATCTGGTTGCTATTTTTAAATATATACTAAATGTCAGGTGCATATGTATAAGTGCAGCTCTGCATTGGTAAGCACTGCGCTGCATCACACAAACATACATTAAAATGAAAAGAATTAGAAAAACAAAAAAACAAATGCTGTCCTGTGGCTATTGCCTATCCAGACCATTTTCTGGAAAGCCCACAAGTACCTCTACACTGCTATTTGCATGCATTCAATATCTGTGTACCTCTGATCTCCCTCGGCAGTGTACCTTAATTAATATGTATGGCGCACTACCGGGGAGGAACCATGGATGTGTACACAGATAAATTCTGTGTAGGCTCTACACAGACTCTGCATGGATTTTATTGAATCATTAGGATTATCTACAATTATTTTATGGTAATTATCGTAGCCACCTGGAGCTTTAGAAATATTAACTTTTTTATTTATTTTTTATTTATTTGACATTTTGACAAATAAATAATAATAAATAAAATCAAAATAATCATCATAGCCACCTTGAACTTTAGAAATATTAATATTTGAACATAATTGAAACTGACAGATGGATTCACTTGACTGGGTTTCTACCACTAAATATGATACTGTATGCATCTTTTGCAAAGGACAGTACTTCTGGGATTTGAGGTGGTCACTTCCATTTGCTGTCTGAAAAACCTTCTCAGATTTTGCTCCTCTTGCTTACCCTCTCCCTGCTCTAACCCTGTTCTCCCTAGTTTTCTTCATCTCAGTTCTGCCTCCTTGTATTTTATATACCCAGGTCCTCTTATCTCCTGTCTGCAGCAGAGATAGTAGTTTCAAAAGGTTTAACAGCTATACTAATGATAAATAGAATGACTTTTCAATGTATAAATCAACTGTCTCCCCCACAAACGTGGAAATAATTTATAAATGTATTAAAGGGAAGTAGTCACATGATAGTATAACCTTTTTATGACTTGCATTAGACAAAAAATCCTTCCAGGCAGTGATAGTTAGGATGAAGGTGCTGATGTTTCCCAAACTTGTTAGTGATTCCATGGACCAATCCAATTATTGGTACATTTCACTGCTACAAACTGATCTAAAGATCTTATCAAAAATTTTCTCTAACAGGATGGAAAAGGTCCTTCACTACTACTTAAGATGTATTAGGGGCTGAGCCGACAACACTGACCTGGGCCAATTTGCTTAGACGTACAGGCAACATGTGCCACATAGCAAAGTTGTGCATGTGCAGCCCCACTGGATATTAATAAGCCATTTCACTCAATTTATTGGGATTATATCTGGTTGGTTATGCATATACCAAATTTCCCTCAAGCATATATTGAGTGGTGCATATCGATGTACATTAAACTGACCATCTGTGTATTTTCCAATCAAATAATTTCCGCTGATATTTCACTTCATTGTGGTGCTTACTAGGACTGTCTTTTCACTGTCCATAAATCGGTCAAGTCAAAACTTTACATAAACGTATTAATTTTCCTTGTCATGTGTGGAGCTTTGTTCCTACCTTGCGGGTTACTATCCAAGTCTAGATCCATAATCATATTAATGCCACCCTCCAGTCAGCATGAGCTTAGTGCCTTTAGAAAACTGTGTAATGTCATCCTTATTAGGTCTGCAGAAGTTTGCCACTATAACTTGACTCCCCTTTTGTAGTATTAGAGGATGAGTCACCTCCCCTTACAGATGTTCATTTTTTCCTCTATCCCCAAACTACTGACTTGTGCAAAAGTATGGATCTCCCTTTCAAGAAGTGCTTCACTCTTTTTGGGGTGCTCTACATGATTTGGGTATTGTTCTTTTTTTAGAAGATAACTGTTGGTTACCAACGTTGCACGATACATCACAATTTCCTGCATCTCCACCGGTATGCAGCCATATTCTTCCTCCTGTTGTAGAGTGAGGCACCATAGTCACAAGTGATGTGCACTTTATGAGTTGCTATAACTAAGCTGGGGCCCAGCTCCCGACCTTTCTATAAATATCACTTTTCTGCACATGTAGTCCAGACATTTAAAAATGAAGTGTCTCAGATGTGATTAAGTGGACATCTAGATGTAAAACCATGTGCTCTCTCAATTTTCAGGACCATAACTCTGCACAATAAATTAGTCATCTCCTTCCAGACAAATCGGATGGGCTCTACACCTTCACTTTTCCCAGGTAGTCTTATGACCTTTAGATTGTTATGATGTGCTCTATCTTCCAGACCTTCACTCTTGCAGCATCAGTTGGTAATGCACCTGCAATTCTAGAATGTTCTTAGACTGTGTTGCTGCTATGCTTCTTCTGTTGCTGCATTAATGCCAGTTGTATAGCAGTTAAGTAGGTCTCATGAGTGGAGGTTACAAATTTGATTTGTTGGACATCTCCAGTTGTGGCAGTCTTTATCATTTGGGATTAAGCATCAACTAAGTTTTGGGTGGCTGTCAATTGCTCTGACTCTCTAGATGAGTCTGTAGCCATGCTGCCTGGTACACTATAGGCAAACTTATCTGTTGGTAGTTGCAGACTCCTGGTCCGCTGATTTGAAGGTTGGCTATCCTCTATATGCAAGGTAAGTGCCCAACTAGCTGTTTTACATATTTGCTACTCTGATGAACTGCTCATGTGTAGAGCTAAAATCCCTCCTTTTACAGGACCTATTCTCTCCTTGGACTGTAGCGTTTGACCACTGAAATACTGTTTTATTACTTATAAGGGCTGTGATGACTGAATTAGACTTGTGTCTCCATGTGCGTACCTGTGAATGCCCCAGATCACAAGATATTTTGTGAAATACACAAACTTATGTCAGATATGATGTACCTAGAGCTCTTTTTGCACTGATTGTTATATGACAACTGAATGATACATCAGCCCAGAATAACAGTGAATTCTAAGCGGGTGGAGATCATCAGAAAAAAAAACAGTGCAGTTATGAATGTGTTTCTTTAACTCAAACTGTTTAAGGATGATGCATGAGGGAAACAACATGCCAGCTTTATAACGTAAGAAAGGAGAATAATATTGTTTCCAATTGCTAATGTTTCTAACTCCATACAGCATGGCTGCTTATATGTGCTTTATCCAAAACCAAACTTTTTATAAAAAATGAAAAGTCATTCATGGGAGTTATATTGCTGTGTGAAACATTATCAATTCAGTGACAAGAGATGCAATGAACAAAAACTATATTACTCTAGTTCCCAACACATTAGTCAAAGCAGCAAGCACTATTTTGAACATAACATTTCCTTTTGTCTGACTAAATATTTCCTTACCTTAACAGTCTTGCCCCATTCGCTGCAGCTCAACGAGGTACTCTTTTGTAACTATTTTTATACTACTTTGATCTTTTACTTTGAATTTTGTGGTAGCACAACATACATTATATACAGACTAATTAAAATATTATTACCGATACCTCAGTTGTTGGTTTCCTCCATTTCAAACTTTGATGATAAGAAATTTACATTCAATGAATATTTTTATTTTGATGTGACCAGTTCATCTGGAACTGTTAAATTATTATGGCATCTGATGGAGTGTATGAGGATGTCAAATGTGGAACAGAGGATGTTTATTCTGGAATAAATGTACATCTCGGAGAACAACAATTAAACACAAAGGCTTCAAGATTCAGAAAAACAGAAGGCAAGTATACTGCTTTTTCAGTATCTATATAGCAGTGTATGCATTTAATGCCATTTATATAAAGAGACGAAAACGATTTGTTTAACTTAGTAATGGAAATTATAGTCAATAAGAAACTGCTCAAAAAATTCAAGCCTTTCTTATTTCAGTCTGTTTACTTTGCAGTACAAGTGTGATTAGTCAAATAAGGTCTTATTTCAGACACCATGTATGACATTCAAGTGAAAAAGAACACTCTCAAGATATACTTGTTACCAAAGTCTTCTTTGAAAAAGGCACAATGACCACAGGAGTATTACAGTTTTTAGTTTAGTAAGCTGGACTGCAGTAACTTGTACTAAATTTGGGAAACATGCCTAGATCTAGTCATTATCAATATGAGTGACCGGTGTTCCACACCTGAAGTCAATGCCTCATTGGTTCGATCCGACCATAAGCTAATTACCCTAGATATCCACATCCTGCCTCCACCCCCCATTAAGGAAACCATAATAAAAAATTTCTCCAAAGCCAACTTTATGCTTCTTAAGACAGAAGTTGTGAACTTCATGACACCCATGCAGATGGACAATACAGTTACGACTACTGAATCCTACACAATTGCACTTTATAAGCACTTACATGAGTGCATGGATTGTGCTATCCCAAACAGAACCAAGACGCTATCCTCCAAAAAAAGGAAGCCAATCTAGTGGTCCCCTGCCATAAACAAACTATACAACAGAAGGAAGAAACTCTTGCAAAAGACAGTAAAATCCCACGAGTGGAGGAGCTCCCTGGTCAGCCTCAGTAAGAAGCTGCGATTCCTGATAAAATCCTCCAAAGCTAGTTACGAAAACAAAATTGCCACTGATTATAAAGACAACCACAAAGCATTCTATAGCTATGTCAAGAATCTGAATGGCAACTCTCAGATTTGCTCTGAGTTACAGCACAATGGCACTAAATATACAGATCCAACTGATATTGCCAACATCCTGGCAGATAAGTTCAGTGGTAACTTTACCCCCCTCTCACCCCCTAAAGAGCCCATCTCTATACTGGAAGAATGCAAAGTTCCTGTAATCACGGCTGCACAGGTAAAAAACCACACTCTCCAAAGTCAAGAACACAGCATCCATGGGACCAGACAACATCCCAGGCTGCGTTCTACATGAACTACAGAACGAACTGGCACCCCACCTAAGTACCATGTTCAATCATAGCCTCACCTTAGGCTTTGTGCCTGATGAATGGTGCACAGCAATGGATATCCCACTCCACAAGGGGGGAGCCACCATGGACCCCAGGAACTATCGCCCCATTAGCCTGACTAGCCTGGTCTGCAAGGCCATGGAACGTATCATCATGGAACTTATAAACAAAGACACTGGTAATCTCCAAACTCTGGATCCCACACAGTTTGGATTTGTAAAAGGCAGATCATGTCTCCTAAACCTGATAGACTTCTTTGAAACCTGGAAAAACTCAGAAACAAGTAGAAACCCGTAAGCATTAAATGAAACCGATTGATGGTTTCTGCAGACCCTAACATCTGGTTCCACTCTTTCTCTTGTTATGGAAGCTAACCTTTCCTTGAATGCCATCTCGATGTGATAGGTAAATGAACAAGCACATTGCAATGTAGCTTTCTATTTTAGTAGTTGCAAGAACATACTGACTGTGAATTGCGTTGAATGAATGTAAGTGATGTTATGAAAATATAAATGAAGAATTCCAGAGAGGGAATAGTGTGCATGCAGAAGTTTTATTTATGTGATCACTTTTCTGAGACTGTTAATATTTGAAGAGGAGCAGCAACATAAGTGGGCCAGTGATCAACTGGAGCTCAGCTGTGCCCAATTGCACTTTACATTTTAACTTCAGTAACTTCTGCAATCTGCAGAGTCCAGCAGTCCACCCAGCACCCAGCCACCATCCAAGTACGAGTCCGCTTGGAGGTCACAGGGTGAGAAAATTTATTGTGACTGTCTCAGGATCTGGTGGCTCGACCTCCAGTCCATCTCCAGGTAAGTAAAAAAAAACAGTAAGAGATTAAGATGCTAAAAAGGCAGTTTTTGTTGAGGGCATGCAAATTTAAATCATAAAAAAGACATCTCCAGCAAGCAGTGACCTGAGTTTTAGTTTATTTTTTTTTTCAGAAATGCAAACGCAAGTCTTTAGCAGGCATCTAACTTCACTTGTATAAAAAAATATGCATGCATCAGAACATAAGTTCATGGTAGGCTAGTAACATATTCCCTATACTCATCAACTTTCTTATCAGAATTCAGCCTCCCAAATACTTACTTAACCTCCTATCCTGCTTTTCTATCATTCATTCTACCAAACCCTCCTTCTCTGACAAACATAAAATGTAATCAAAGATGAGAGCTTAAATTACATAGTGGGGTTCTCTTTTTGTGACATCAGAAACTAGGGCTCAAATTCGGTGTCTATGCTTATAACATTTTGCTGATTTGCAGTAAAATCAGCCAATGACATGCAACCGCTGAACAAAATATAAGGCCTCCATGTAGAATAGAACCCCTTTTTTATATGCTGTGCTGGAAATTATTGGGTTAAAGATACTACATCATAGCAATGAGTACCCCTGTAGCAGCTACTTTTACATACAGATGTGTGTGCTACAGGTTGAAGCTGATGCTGCAGGCAATAGGCATAAGCAGAGAGGGTGAACACTTTGGAGGGCAACAAGCTGTAAGAGTAAGTGTGGGACCTGTGGCAGCCTTGTTGTAGAGGCAGAGCCAGATTGAGGGTACCCATCCCACTGGAAAGTAAGGCATGTGTTTCAGGTAAGTTATGTTAGCCAACACTATCAGTACCACAATCAAAGGCAAAATGGTTGGTGTGTCCTAGAGAAAGGTAAGGGGATGGATTAACCATTATGTCACGCATATGAACAGGTGCCAAGTCATGTGGGCTGCAGTGTCATATTAGTGAGCCACAATTTCAGTACACACTTCAAAATCATGTGGAAATTCAGGCTAATGCATGACCCGACATGCTCTGGACTTTCTAGTGTTGCAGTAGGAGTAGTTAAGAGTGTCCAAACTGTAGGCCTTTGTGTTCTATTACTTAGATGCAGATATTCCTTCTGTACTGCTTTGGGTGGATAAATAAGTGATAAGACAGACATACACATGGCAATGTATAATGCTGATGTCCACATACATGTATTTTCACTGGTAGAGGCAGCTGTAGTTGAAGCCAGGACCATGAGTACCAAAACATATTGCTTTCAGTGCATTTTGAAATTGATCTGCAGTGTCACTAAGATAGCAAGTGTATTTGTACATGCTGTAGATGTCATTCCACAGTTATCTGCTGTTACATATTCCACTTGCACGCATACTTTGCAATTGTACAGATTTGTACAGAATGTCCAGAGTTTGCCCTCATATTTTCTGCCTATTTTTCACAAAATTGTAGTTTTCTGGCAAATTAGTGTTAAACATTAAAGACTGAAGTCAGAAAATATTGACAGACATTTGAGTTTCAGACTTCATATCCTTCAGAACATTCATGCTAAATCAATACCTGTTAGTCTATCATTTTTCTAAGTTTATAAGAGCAATATTTAAAAATTGTCACTATTTTTGATCCTTTTATTTATGCATTTGCCTAGATTTCTTGCTCTAAGCATTTGAGAGGTATGCTTACATGTATTATTATGTGTATGGCTTTAGAATGCTGTATTTTTGTAATAGAGTCCCAGTTAAAATCCTATTTTTACATTATTTTAGCAAGTGTATTTTTATATTTGTACATATAATTGCAGGGTTACCTGCTATTAGATACCTTACTTATGTTAATTCTTACGTGTATGACTTTATAGTGATGTATTTCCCTACTAGAGTACCAATTACAGTAATATTTTTCTACATTTCTTTTATGTGGTACAGCACTATGCACTGTATTACTTAAACACTCTTAATGATGAAAACTTGAGCATTACTACATTTTCATTAACAGACCTGCGTTAATTGGCAGCTGTTTGACCTGGTGGGTTGAGCCACAATTTGGGATGTGCAATGGTCATGGGTTTGAAATAAGGCATAGGTGTACATTTTGAACGTGATTAATATTTTTCCAAAAACATATATCTATGTCTCACTATTTAGCATAGCTAAGCGATGCAGCCCACCATGCAGTGTCGCACAAAAAATCTTTAAAGAAAAGAAAAATAGGGAGATAGGGCAGTGGTGAAAAGGGGTGCAAATGGGGAAAATCATAGTGAAAAGCAGGGAGGGATGTGCAGGACGGATGTAGAAAAGAACCATAGCTATCCATTTCTTCATCAGCAACAACTGTGTACTGTGACAGATTTTTAGCTGAATTTGGACTCTAATCTAACTGTACTGTCAAGCCAATTGGACCAATTTAAGTGTGTCCAGTGGACACATATTTGAAATGGAGAGTTATGTATGAGACACTATTTTTTTTGGGACAGGTGCCCATTCATTTTAAGGTGAGAGTGGAATGTTGCAGAAGGGCATAGGTACGTGTAGGGGACATAAGCTAGGAAGGTGAGGAAGCTTTTGCAGGCATACAAGACAGACAAGACAACAGACAGGATTGCTGTGTGACACAAGAGGGGGGGTGAACACCTTGGACAAGGAAGGTGTTGTGGAATCCCATCCCATGAGCATCTACACAGTAGCAGTGCAATTTAGGTCCTCACACATAGGACTGTCAGCACTGCTTCTTCACTGCCCCTGTGGTGGAAATGGTGGAGGCTGGTGTTGGGGGCATGACTACCCTACCAGGATGGTGAGCATGCCCTCTATCCAGTGCAGGTGTCCACTGACAGTTTGGCAAATCTCCCTATGCACCAAACCTGACAGTTTTAATGGGTGACAAAATCACCCTTCACCTCTGCTCCCAGAGAAGGGCTCAGCCCCAGCCTATGGGGCAGAACTACCCAACACCACAGGTAGTGCAACTGCAGCAGAGAGGCCACCACTAGGTTGCGGCCCAGACGTGCTGGTCCCTGGTGCCACAGCCAGTGGAGGCAAGGTAGGTGAATCACCTGGAACTGGCCTACCTTGTCTCACTGTAATAAAGTAGATATAAATATAAGGTAAGATAAGTAATAACCAAACCAATGTTAGTATTAACATAATGGAAGATAATATTGATTAATCCAAATACATATTAAGAATATTACGAGCAACACAACAATAAATAACATAACGGTAAGTATGTTAACAGCAAACCAGTGTGGCATAACTCATAAGGCCAACATAACAGTTAGTTTAAAAGAATATATTAATATAAAACCATGATAAATAATAATAATAATAATAATAATAATAAATTAATACATTTCATAATAATAAATTAGAAAAGATAAGGGGTGGGGAGTGAGAGAGAAAAAAATACCATTAGTGACCTTGCAGTTGATATTACTACACAGAATAATAGTACATGCTTCTACAAGTGTGCAGTATCACTTGTGTGTACAGTCATTCCAATTCTTGTATAGAGGATGTTACATGGACATAGTTCTCAACCTGTTAGCATGGGACAGTATGGGCCAAGCACTAACAAATGCAGGTACATAACCACAGGGAACTGTTTTACATAGTGCGCTCCTACATTACTACCAAGGTGTTCTGTAAATGGAGGTGCCAATAAATTGCATTCCAAGTAATGTCATTTATCTGCAAATCAAAGACCAAACATATGGGGCATTAGTCATTACAATCCGAAAAATCATGACAGTTGAGAGGTATGTTCATGTACACTAATTAGACTAGACATCCAATGATTTCTAAGCTGGCTGCCATGGGATTACAAACCAAAAGCTGTGACTCCAGGAAATATGCGCACTGGATTTAACAGTTGACTGATGGCAGATTAGAAAAGACATGGCAGTGCAGGCAGGTATACTTCAGATTTATTGGAAAAGAGTATTTATCAAGACACAATCCTGCTTTACACTTTACTGATATTGCTCCTGAAAATCTGGCACTTATGCACATGGATATATAGAACATGAGGTACCTTAACCATATACCTTGTTCCTGGAGTGGGAGGAATAAACAGCATTATTAGACTAGAAATCACCATAACACAGGCTTGAATCTTACTGGGGGTACTGCACTACATTTATCAGACAACTATTTCTGCAGTCTTTATTAATTTCCATTTTACAGTTGACTGGTGTTAGATTAGAACACACATGCAGCAAAAACAGCTGTACTCAGATATTTGTACAGATTACTTCTCAATGCACAATGCTGCTTTAAACTTTTATTGATAATGTACCTTAAAATCTGGCATTTATACACATGCATATCTGGCCATAACATCACCTACTTTACCCATACACCATGTTCTTCAAACGGGTGGAATGTATAGCATTATATGACACAAACTGGTCATAACCCAGGCTTGAAACTTACTTGGGGTATTGCACTAGATTTATCAGATAATTATTTCTGCAGTCGTTATTCATTTCCATTTTACAGTTGACTGATATCAGATTAGAACATACATGCAGGGAATACAGCCATACTGCAGTTATTTGTACAGATTACTTCTAAATGCATGATCTTGCTTTAAACTTTCATTGATAATGTACATTAAAATCAAGCATTTATACAGACGCATATCTGGCCATAACATCAGCTACCTTACCCATACCCCTTGTTCTTCGAGTTGGTGGAATGTACAGCATTATATATGACACAAACGGGCCAGAATATAGGCTTGAAACTTACTGTGAGTATTGCACTATATTTATCAGACAGTTTTTTCAGCAGTCTTTATTCAGTTCCTTTATACAGTTGACTGGTGTTAGATTAGAACATCAACACACCTACAGTGACTACAAGACTAGTGAGCATGTATTTGTTTGAAGCAGTACATATTATAGCACAGTCACCCTTTACAATCTATTTATTACTGTTTCTTCAAGTCTAGCATGGGCAGCTGTGTCAGACCTGTAAGTAATAGCCCATTTACCCTTGTTATTACCTGAGTGCAATCTACAACATATTTCATACAATGAAAACAGCAGAACAGTGACTGTTAATCTGGGTAGACCACAACCTCAACTGATGTTTGGAAGCCGTACTACATAATAATGCATGGTTATTTAACTTAACTTGGTTTACCATTTCAGGTAGGCACTGATACATTACTAAACATATTACATTTCCCAAGTATGTTATACCTGACTTTTAGGACTGCAAACGCTGTAAATACTTTTTTATCTTGACAGTACATTACACATTAGGTTATTGCTTTGATTTTTCCCTACTCACCACACTCACACCTCATCCTGGCCAGATGGCGTACATGGAACTGCACATTGGGAATCCTCTTTTCTGCAGCTGTTGTAAGAGAAAAAAAGCGTTATGCATACTAGTTTTGCACATATTCAGTCTGTATACGTATAAATCACTGGGAAACATACTTGCATATATGGGGGGGGGGTGCAACTAGCCAGCGCTTCTTGGACCCAGGAGATCAAAGTTTCCCTCTTTCTTCACTTCAGGTTGTTGTAGTGTTGACAACAGTTCTCACCAGTATGATGGATACCAGTATCACTCGTAAGGTCCATAGCTAACTGATCCCAGGCCTCAGACTTACATTCTTATCCCTGATAATCGCCCTGCAGCAGCCAATATTTATACTTTCAGATTCAGGAGTCCAACAAACACTCTGGTCTCCTGCACAACCCACCTCTGCACCTGAAAGCACGGTCCCTTACCAATACCACCAGCTATATCTACAGCCAAGTGACAAGTCCAAAGAATGATTTCAGATTCCCACCTATTGGCCTTTATATTGGATGCATTCCATTCCTCACACATGATACTGTAACGTTCAGAAAAGCAGAGTGTCACTTAGCAACACACAAACTCTCACAAACCATATAAGCGAAGATGAGCATAGTGCAAACAGGGACAACTGTAAACCATGTTTCAGCAGTGCTGAGCACTGCACAAATGCATGCAACCCATTTAAGTGAGGCTGAACATCACACACACAGGGTAGCCCATTGCCCAGCTCTGCTAAATATAACAATCTTTTATTTTACATTACAGTGGTGTTTCTCATACTCAAAACAAAAAATGTAAAGCATATCAGTAGTGGAACCCAAGACCAGCTACACTATACTTCATCACTCAACCTGTCTAGTCACTTGGATAATGCAGGGAAGCAGTTTCACATATAGCACTATGATCCCTGTTAGCAGTGTGCAGCGAAGCTGCATGGGGTTGCGTGTTGCTAAGCATCACATAAATACAGCAATTAAATACATCCAGTTTCTTTTTTTTAGACATATAACAGATGTCAGGTGCATATGTATAATCACAGGTCAGCAGTGCATGGCTCCACGCAAACAGGGAGGAAACAAATAAAAAAAAAATATTTCAAATGATTACATCCGGTTGCTATTTTTAAATATATACTTAATGTCAGGTGCATATGTATAAGTGCAGCTCTGCATTGGTAAGCACTGCCCTGCATCACACAAACATACATTAAAATGAAAAGAATTAGAAAAACAAAACAACAAATGATGTCCTGTGGTTATTACCTGTCCAGACCATTTTCTGGACATTCCACAAGTACCTCTACACTGCTATTTGCATGTATTCAATATCTGCGTACCTCTGATCTCCCTCAGTAGTGCACCTTAATTAATATGTATGGAGCACTACCGGGGAGGAATCATGGATGTGTACACAGATAAAGTCTGTGTAGGCTCTACACAGACTCTGCATGGATTTTATTGAATCTTTAGGATTATCTACAATTATTTTATGGTAATTATCGTAGCCACCTGTAACTTTAGATATATTTATTTTTTATTTATTTTTTTATTTATTTGACATTTTGACAAATAAAAAAATAATAAATAAAATCAAAATAATGATGATAGCCACCTTGAACTTAAGAAATATTAATATTTGAACATAATTGAAACTGACAGATGGATTCACCTGACTGGGTTTCTACCACTAAATATGATACTGTATGCATCTTTTGCAAAGGACAGTACTTCTGGGATTTGAGGTGGTGAATTCCATTTGCTGTCTGAAAAACCTTCTCAGATTTTGCTCGTCTTGCTTACCCTCTCCCTGCTCTAACCCTGTTGTTCTCCCTAGTTTTCTTCATCTCAATTCTGCCTCCTTGTATTTTACATACCCAGGTCCTGTTATCTCCTGTCTGAAGCAGAGATAGTAGTTTCAAAAGGTTTAACCGATATACTAATGATAAATAGAATGACTTTTCAATGTATAAATCAACTGATGTCTCCCCCACAAACGTGGAAATAATTTATAAATGTATTAAAGGGAAGTAGTCACATGATAGTATAACCTTTTTATGACTTGTATTAGACAAAAAATCCTTCCAGGCAGTGATGGTTAGGATGAAGGTGCTGATGTTTCCCAAACTTGTTAGTGATTCCATGGACCAATCCAATTACTGGTACATTTCACTGCTACAAACTGATCTAAAGATCTTATCAAAAATTTTCTCTAACAGGATGGAAAAGGTCCTTCACTACTACTTAAGATTATTAGGGGCTGAGCCGGCAACACTGACCTGGGCCAATTTGCTTAGACGTACAGGCAACATGTGCCACATAGCAAAGTTGTGCATGTGCAGTCTCACTGGATATTAATAAGCCATTTCACTCAATTTATTGGGATTATATCTGGTTGGTTATGCATATACCAAATTTCCCTCAAGCATATATTGAGTGGTGCATATTGATGTACATTAAACTGACCATCTGTGTATTTTCCAATCAAATAATTTCTGCTGATATTTCACTGCATTGTGGTGCTTACTAGGACTGTCTTTTCACTGTCCATAAATCGGTCAAGTCAAAACTTTATATAAACATATTAATTTTCCTTGTCATGTGTGGAGCTTTGTTCCTACCTTGTGGATTACTATCCAAGTCTAGATCCATAGTCATATTAATGTCACCCTCCAGTCAGCATGAGCTTAGTGCCTTTAGAAAACTGTGTAATGTCATCCTCATTAGGTCTGCAGAAGTTTGTCACTATAACTTGACTCCCCTTTTGTAGTATTAGAGGACGAGTCACCTCCCCTTACAGATGTTCATTTTTTCCGGTACCCCAAACTAGTGACTTGTGCAAAAGTATGGATCTCCCTTTCAAGAAGTGCTTCACTCTTTTTTGGGGTGCTCTACATGATTTGGGTATTGTCCTTTTTTAAGAAGAAAACTGTTGGTTACCAACATTGCACAATACATCACAATTTCCTGCATCTCCACAGGTATGCAGCCATATTCTTCCTCCTGTTTTAGAGTGAGGCACCATAGTCACAAGTGATGTGCACTTTATGAGTTGCTATAACTAAGCTGGGGCCCAGCTGCCGACCTTTCTATAAATATCACTTTTCTGCACATGTACTCCAGACATTTAAAAATTAAGTGTCTCAGATGTGATTAAGTGGACATCTAGGTGTAAAACCATGTGCTCTCTCAATTTTCAGGGCCATAACTCTGCACAATAAATTAGTCATCTCCTTCCAGACAAATTGGATGGGCTCTACACCTTCACTTTTCCCAGGTAGTCTTATGACCCTTAGATTGTTGTGATGTGCCCTATCTTCCAGGCCTTCACTCTTACAGCATCAGTTGGGAATGCACCTGCAATTCTAGAATGTTCTAAGACTGTGTTGCTGCTATGCTTCTTCTGTTGCTGCATTAATGCTAGCTGTATAGCAGTTAAGTAGGTCTCATGAGTGGAGGTTACAAATTTTATTTGTTGGACATCTCCAGTTGTGGCCATCTTTATCATTTGGGATTAAGCATCAACTGAGTTCTGGGTGGCTGTCAATTGCTCTGATTCTCTAGATGAGTCTGTAGCCATGCTGCCTGGTACACTATAGCCAAACTTATCTGTTGGTAGTTGTAGACTCCTGGCCCGCTGATTTTAAGGTTGGCTATCCTCTGTATGCAAGGTAAGTGCCCAACTAGCTGTTTTACATATTTGCTACTCTGATGTACTGCTCATGTGTAGAGCTACAATCCCTCCTTTTACAGGACCTATTCTCTCCCTGGACTGTAGCGTTTGACCACTGAAATACTGTTTTATTACTTGTAAGGGCTGTAATCACTGAATTTGACTTGTGTCTCCATGTGCGTACCTGTGAATTCCCCAGATCACAAGATATTTTGTGAAATACACAAACTTATGTCAGATATGATGTAGCTAGAGCTCTTTTTGCACTGATTGTTATATGACAACTGAATGATACATCAACCCAGAATAACAGTGAATTCTAAGTGGGTGGAGATCATCAGAAAAAAAAAACAGTGTAGTTATGAATGTGTTTCTTTAACTCCAACTGTTTAAGGATGGTACATGAGGGAAACATAACATGCCAGCTTTATAATGTAAGAAAGGAGATAATATTGTTTCCAATTGCTAATGTTTCTAACTACATACAGCATGGCTGCTTATATGTGCTTTATCCAAAACCAAACTTTTCTATAAAAAAATGAAGTCATGCATGGGAATTATATTGCTGTGCGAAACATTATCAATTCAGTGACAAGAGATGCAATGAACAAAAACTATATTACTCTAGTTCCCAACACATTAGTCAAAGCAGCAAGCACTATTTTGAACATAACATTTCCTTTTGTCTGACTAAATATTTCCTTACCTTAACAGTCTCGCCCCATTCGCTGCAGCTCAATGAGGTACTCTTTTGTAACTATTTTTATACTACTTTGATCTTTTACTTTGAATTTTGTGGTAGCACAACATACATTATATACAGACTGATTAAAATATTATTACCGATACCTCAATTGTTGATGTCCTCCATTTCAAACTTTGATGATAAGAAATTTACATTCAATGAATATTTTTATTTTGATGTGACCAGTTCATCTGGAACTGTTAAATTATTATGGCATCTGATGGAGTGTATGAGGATGTCAAATGTGGAACAGAGGATGTTTATTCTGGAATAAATGTACATCTCGGAGAACAACAATTAAACACAAAGGCTTCAAGATTCAGAAAAACAGAAGGCAAGTATACTGCTTTTTCAGTATCTATATAGCAGTGTATGCATTTAATGCCATTTATATAAAGAGACAAGAACGATTTGTTTAACTTAGTAATGGAAATTATAGTCAATAAGAAACTGCTCAAAAAATTCAAGCCTTTCTTATTTCAATCTGTTTACTTTGCAGCACAAGTGTGATTAGTCAAATAAGGTCTTATATCAGACACCATGTATGACATTCAAGTGAAAAAGAACACTCTCAAGATATACTTGTTACCAAAGTCTTCTTTGAAAAAGGCACAATGACCACAGAAGTATTACAGTTTTTAGTTTAGTAAGCTGGACTGCAGTAACTTGTACTAAATTTGGGAAACATACCTTCAGTGTGATGAAAATGTTAGATGCTTATGACCACTGATTGTTTTTCTTGTAGTTTTTCTTGTAGTTTTCAACATCTTTAAATCCAGAGTTTAGTGCACCCACATACATACATGTAGGGACAAGGCAGTTTCTATGTATTTTTGGCAACTCCATAGGGCATGACATGATGCCTCCTACAGCTCATTGATTTTATGAGACAGGACCCAGCTAATCCTGGACTAGTCAGTAGCCTTGGAGCCCTATTGTTCACTTCTAGGTAGCCTAATTGGCCCCATCTTTTCCCCAGTCATGTGATTTGACAGTAGACATAAAGGCAGCTTGCCGGTCTTCTGGATCTGCTTACCATTTCCTTGGAGCCCTTCCTCCATTATGGTTGTTGACCTCCAGTGCATGCAATCTGGTGTGAATTGTGTTTTAAAAATGACTCAGTAAGTTACACCTAGACAAAGACATTTTTTATATTTATGCATACATATATATGTTTAATACATTTGTTAACAGTTGAGATAACTGGACACATGTGTGCCTCTTAAGAGGTGACCTTTTGACCTGGGACGCTGTCTGATTAAGTGAATTACTCAGAGCCACACATTAGCTAAATGGAAATGAAATTGATTAAACTCTTTACCCTGGGAAAGAAAGCAGCATGTTAATGGTGCTGAGTCTTACTCTTTTGTGTTAACTGTCAGACACAGCAAATAAGAAATAAAGGGATAACCCCCTGGCTCTCATACCATCACAGAGGGCTTGATCCAACTATTAAGTCTAACATTAATTAATATGCAAAGAAACAAAGTAAACCCAGCGAATAAAGCTCATCTCAGTAGAAAGATGATAAATCTAAAACCAAATGTCAAGGAAGCTGTGGCAAAAGGAGATACTGTGAGCACAGCTAGCTGGAATTTGTAAATAATTATATGTCGTTTGTGAATACCAACACGATTCATATAAGATGTTTGTGTTACATCTGAATTAGAACTGTATGTCATGTGTATATCAAACTCGTTTCTACACACGTGTGTTGAAAAAGGTTTTTGCAAAGTACTTGAAATGTATCTACAGTGTGTCCTTCTGGAATAGAACAGAAACGTACACGCACTATTGTAACTGTTTAAATGCATATATTTTAACAGTGGAAACTGGAACACAGAAGGTTAACTTCAGTCCAGCAAAACTTCAGAAAAATAGCTGAAATTAAATTACTTTATAGCTATGCAATAAAAGGTGATATATTTCAGGTTCAATGCAGTGAGGAGACACTATATCTAAAACTAGGGAGTTTTCTCTATTGTTTTTAAAGTGAACCAATTACTAGTTTTGAAAATATGAAGAAAGGTAATTGTTTTATGACTTCTAGCATCTGCCAAAGATCTGAGGTCTATGTATTCTCACAGGTAGATGATAAATACTGCTAACTTTCAGCAGTGGGGATTTCACCTTGGGTAGAGTCAGATGACAAGAAATGATGCCATTCTGCAAGCTATCCCTGCAGTAATATGTGAAATATTAATTTAAGAATTATCTTAGGAAGACACAACATTCTGTATTTTGTCTTGGACCTGACAACAACTTGAAGAGCTATTCACCACATCTGCCTTGCTTTTAAGTTAATTACCTAGAGTATAGTAATTCTCTTAGAATCAGTCAGGAATATAGTGAAGCATAGTTTAGATGTTTTTCTTTATTTATCTGAGACTGTCCTGCAATGTTGTTTTAAATATTTCCTGTGGTTTTGAACTCTGATGCCACTGCATATATATATATATATATATATATATATATATATATATATATATATATATATATATATACCGAGTATTTTCTTCTTCTTTTATTATTTATTATTAAATATATTTAAACCTTTCATTGTGGCTGATCTTTGTGAGAAATATTTAAGTTTTGAGAGTGCTTGTATATTTCTTTGGTGACACTGTGGGCTACTCCTAGTAGGCTTGCTCTTGGTCAAAGTATCATTTTATTGATAGTAATATTACACAGTAAGATTGGACACCCTCTGTTAAGGGCCTTAAAGTAGTTGATGAGGAGTTGGCTGATGGCAGTGATAACTACTTTATAGTTTGGGCAAAAGGGGCATAGCTAGAAACCTGTGCCAGGCTTTCTCAGGTGTGTATGTGTGTGTGTGTGTGTGTGTATGTGTGTGTGTGTGTGTGTGTGTGTGTGTGTGTGTAAATCAAACCTCAAAGTGTTTGTGTCAGCTACTTGGGCAGGGAGACAAAAAACTGGCTGGACAAAGATGGTGCTGGAGGTCTTGGCTCAGTCACTTAGCTGAGATCTGAACTCAATAGCTGTTTCAGTGGGGAGTCTTATTGCAGATTGGGAGAAAGAGAAAGAATCCACTTCCAGACTGATTTTGAACTATGTTTGCTCTTAAAGGAAATTACACTTGACGCATAGGGCTGCATCTGGAAATACTGTCTGTGTACTTTTTATCCTCCCAATATACGTCCCCCGCTGGTACCAGTGGTGAAGATTGAGGCTCCTTGATTACTGGTCCAGTGGTGGGTCATCACATTTATTGACTGGCATTGATGGGATCACCACATCATATATTAGGATTCAGTGGTGTGGATACTGAACTCCTGTAGCCTGTAAAAAGTTGTCACTAAGAAGGTGCTTGTACTGTCAAGCAGACAGGTGCTAGACAATCAGAGTTTCATATCAGAATAGTCTTATTTATTTTTTTGTTGGCTTAGTTAGTCAGGGAGAGCAGGCAAGGATGTCAGCAGAGGAGTATGGCAAGCTGACAAGGAGACAGTTGGCTAAGATGCGCCAAGACAAAGGATTGGTGCATGCCAAACTGACTAAAGCAGAAATTATTGCAGCCTTAATTATAGGTGCATCACAGTCCATCAACCAGAAGGACAAGCAGACTGGCCTTGGGGATGTACAACTCTTAGAAAATGGACAGTTCAGCTTTACCTCAGAGGACTTAAAATCCATCTGGAGTTAAAGAGACTTCAACTGGATTCCAAACAGTTGGAACTAGAATCAGCAGAAAGACTGTTGCATTTGGAGGCTGAAGAAAAGGAGAAACAGATGACATTAGGAGCAGCAGAGAGACTGAGATGTCTGGAAGCTGAGGAAAATGAGAGGCAGAGGCAACATGAAAAGGAAATACTGAGTCCTCGCCAGGTCATGGACGTAATGGGGAAGGGAATAACTGAACTCCAGAAGCAACAAATGTCAGTAAATTTCTTCCACAATTTACAGAGGGTGATAATTTTCATAGTTTTATTCATGTTTGAAAGGGTATGTAAAAAGTATAATGTTGACCAAGGGCAATGGGTATGGTTCCTGAACCCCTTATGCCATGGTAAAGTTTTAACTGCTATTTCTAAATTGTCTGATACTGATTGCTTAAATTATAATACTGTTAAAAACTGTTTATTAGAGTGTTGTAAGTCAACACCTGAAGCCTATAGAAAAAAGTTTCATGAACATAGATGCAAAGCAGATGAAAGTGAATGTGAATAAACTGCTGGGTTAAGCACTTATTTTCATAGGTGGGTGAGTGGGTGTCAAGTCACCACTTCTGAAAGGCTGGCAGACCTTTTGGTGAGGGAACAAGCCCTTAGCACTTTGCCTGAGGACACGAGAATCTGGTTAGCAGATAGGAATGCAATAGCGCAGATGAGTTGGGGAAAAAGGGACACCTATACCTAGCATGCAGGACATCACTGCACAGGAAAGGGTTACCCAATGCTCCACATGGGTCTAAGGAAACCAGTTGTGGGAAGTCTAAACCTCCCCAGCAGAGTCTAGCAGTAAAAGAGGAAGCCACTAGTTCACGTACACAGCCAGGATCAAGGGGTAAATATTTAAATGTAACCAGTAGAGCCATCTATCCATATAGATGTCCATGGAGGTAAGACTGGGAACAAAAGGTGGGAGAGCCAGTAAGTGGGAATGATAGAATGCCAGTGGTAAGTTGTCTGCAGACAACAAGGGTACCAAGCTACCACAAGAGGTTATATCCTATTTTAGTAGATGGTAAACAGGCCACTTTTAAGAGACACAGCCTCTGACCTAACTATTGTGAAGCCCGCAATGGTTAAAGAGGAGTACTACTTGTTTGGGCCTTCTACTACAGTCAGAGCTTTAGGAGGGACCCCATTCCAAATACCTTTGGCTAGGGTTAACCTTGATTGGGAGGGTGGGAAAGGAAGAAAGCAAGCAGGTGTGTTTGAGAATATCTATGCAGATCTCCTGATAGAGAATGATTCTGATAATACAGTACCTTGTGTGCATGTAGTTACATGCAGTGAGACTTGGAGACATGCATATGGGTCTGGTAGCCTGGGGGAACCCAGAAAGATTGCACACTTGAAGCCAGGACTGGTGAGGTGGCTACTTGAGGAAGGGAGCTACCCTGTAGCAGTAAGACAGAAAGTGAACCATAGCTGCTGGTGGATGCTAATGTTCCCTTAGACAGAGTAACTGCAAGGGCAGAGGTGAGCAGTATTACCCAGGCTGACAGTGAGACACTGCTGTCAGAGAATACCAGACTTTCTGTGCAAGGGAATCTGGGAAAGGTTACAAATAGAGAGTTGAGACAGGCTCAGTTCTCAGACCCTATATTACAAGGCTTGAGGGAGGTTGCTATGGAGGTACCTGATTCTCAAGGAAAAGGGAAATCTCTATACTGGGACAAAGTGTTACTGTATCGAGAGTGGATCCTTGAGGGAGGGCTAGAGAGTGAAAGAATACAACAGTTGGTATTGCCAACAGTCTACCATCTGGCACTTCTAGCCATAGCCCATGACATTCCCTTTGTAGGTCATATGGGCATAAAGTGTACAAGTAGATGTATTATAGGTTCATAGGTTCATAGGTTTATACTAGGCTATCTGCCCTAAGGCATTTATAAGCCTAGCCCAAATTTTTGTGGCTTTTTGTGGCCTTATATGAAAAAATACTGTGCCCATTAGTTTGTTGTGCCTCTGTCCAGCAGTGACACAGAGATGATTCCTGGGATAAACCTACGATCTCCCATCCACAGGTCAAGATTTCTCTTGAACAGAGCCAGCGAGGTGCTCTGCCTCACATGGACCGGGATTTTATTCCACAGCATAGGGAGTCTCTGAGTGATAAATCTATCCCTCCAGCACGTCCTATTTATATCCATGCTAAGGTTTAAGTTGCTTGCTCTAGTGGTTTTGGTGGATTTGGATTTTTTGAGGTGGAGCATGTCCATTAATTCCGGGTTGGACATGGCCTTGTATGTCAGGCACATGTCACCTCTGAGCAGATGGTATACAACTGAATAGAGCTGGAGTTTCTTCAATCTGGCAGCATATGACAGATTTTGGAGTCCCTTTATCCTTTTGGTGAGGAACTTTTGGGGTCTCTCCAATTGCTGCAGATGTCGGGTGAGATACATCCCGAATGGTGCATTGTACTCGATCATTGGTCTGATAAGTGAAGAGTACAGGGGAACAATGACCTCACTAGATCTGGATGTGAATCCCTTCATGATCAGGTGGGCAATGTAGAAGGTCTTTCTAACCACTTTAGCAATGTGAGTGTCAAAAGAAAGGCCACTGTCAACCTAGGTCCCCAGGTCCCTGATAACCTCTTCTGTGCTTAGTGGATTGCCACCTATATGGTAGCTTGAGGTTACCTTGTTTTTCCCAAAGGGTATGACTATACATTTTTTGGCGTTTAACTTCAGGCCATGGCTCTGGCACCAGCTATCTGTTTCTGTGAGTCCCTTCTGAAGGATATCCATGTCCAATGCACTTTCCACTATGGCGCCCAGTTTGCAGTCATCAGCAAACTTTGTCAGCCAAAGTCCTCCCATGTTGGCCTGTACTTCTGAGAAGTAGATGCCGAACAATAGGGGGCCAAGGACCGAGCCCTGTGGGACACCACTTGTGACCGGCTTGGAGTCTGACATGGCGCCAGCAACTCTAACCCTGTGGGTTCTGTCCTTAAGCCAGTTTTCAACCCATCTTGTGACATATGGGTTTACATTTAAGCTGGTAAGTTTTTCTACAATACCCGAGTGGGGTATTGTGTCGAAAGCCTTTGCAAGGTCAAGGTAGGCTGTATGGACTGCCTTTCCCTCATCAATGGCCTTGGTGACTGTTTCGAAGAAGTCGACTAATTTCAAAAGGCATGATCTGCCCTTGACGAAGCCAAACTGGGTCGGGTCCAATGTCTGCAAGTCCCCTATATCTTTGTTTATGAGCTCCATTATGATCCTCTCCATAGCTTTGCAGACTAGACTTGTTAAGCTTATGGGGTGGTAATTACCAGGGTCCGTAGAGGCACCGCCTTTGTGGAGTGGGACCACAGTTGCCGTACGCCACTCCTTGGGCACGTATCCTGTGGTAAGGCTGAGATTAAACAGCTGCCTTATGTGCGGGTTTAATTCCTCATTTAGCTCGTGTAGCACACAGCCGGGGACACCATCCGGTCCCATTAATGCTGTGTTTTTAACTTTAGAGAGAGCAGCTTTCACCTGCGCATTTGAGATGTCTGGGAGGCTACACTCCGCTGGGATAGTTATCTCTCCTTTAGGGGAGAGAGGGGGGGTGAAGTTTGCACTGAACCTGTCTGCCAGTATGTTGGCAATGTCTGTGGGTTCAGTGATTTTTGTATCATTTTGGACTAATTCTGAGCATATCTGGGAGTTTCCACCCAGGTTCCTAACATAGCTGAAAAAGGCCTTATGATTGTCCTTTGAATCCATGGCAATTTTTCTCTCAAAATTGGCCTTAGTTGATTTTATGAGTGCTCGTATTTTTTACTAATAATGATCAGGGGTGACTTCCCTTTTATGGATTTTGTTCTATCATGTAATAGCTTTCTCCTCTTATTGTAAAGTTTGTTAATAGCTGGGGTCCACCAGACTGGACGTTTGCCCTTTGTGGAAAGAGTCTTGGTTTTATTTGGGATTGCCTGATCCATGCAGTCCTGGAGGTGTTCATAGAAGGCATTTGTAAGGGCTTCCAGCTTGGGTTGTGGTTTCCACTGGCTCAGGGGCCTTGAAGGATACCACACCAGTCTTGAGTAGTGTGAAGTTTGCTTTAGAGAAGTTCTTCACTGTGGTCTTTTTGTTTGGGGTGGGGCGGGATGTGGATTTCCAGTGAGATTAGTTTATGATCAGATCTCACCAATGAGGGATATACTTCCGGTGTGGAGCATTTTGTCCCCATGTTTGTGATAATGAGATCTAGTATATTTTCTCCTCTCGTGGGAACAGTGACTAGCTGTTCCATGGCATTTGAATTTATGAACTCCAGGAACCATTGGGCTAGAAAGTTAGGGCTTGAGTAATGTTCCCAGTCTATATTCGGGTAGTTGAAGTCACCCAATATGATGGTGTTTGGAGATACATTTATACCCTCCAGTGTCTTCAGGAAGGCTGTGTGGGGTTCCTGGGTTTGAGAGGGTGGCCTGTAGCATGCTACAATTTGTAGAGCAGTTTTGCCTATGGTTAGTTGCACCTGGATGGTTTCCAAAACTTTGTGCTTTGTCACCGACCTGGAGGTGTGGGTATCCTTTATGAATATGGATACGCCCCCTCCTTTTGTGGTGTGGTCCGGGTTTTGGGGCCGGAACGCATGATATGAGGTAAAACCTAATAGTGCCGGGGTGCTCTCAGGTGCCTTGAACCAGGTTTCAGTTACAGCACAGACATTGATGTTCTCCATACTGAGAAGGGCCTCGAGTGCGTGCATTTTGAGATTTAGACTTCTGGCATTGAGCAGCATTACCCTCAGTTTCTTCCCATTTTTGTTTTCTAGGGTGGTAGGTTTAGAATTTGAGCCTTGCCTAAAAAAGGCACTATGGGGTGGCAAGAGCCTTAGCCAATATCCGGAATCCCAGGGGTGACAGGTGCAAGCCGTCCCTTGCAAAGCAGCATGGCTTGTCAAGCATGTCATCCCAGGCAGACAGACACTGGATCCCCTTTGAATGACACCAGACATTAAGCCAATTGTTAAAGCTGATCATCTTGTCTCTATATTGTGGCATCATTCTTGGTGAAGGAAGGATACTGCTCAGGGTCAGGGTCATACCTGCCTGAGCTACATAATCAGAGAGCTCCTCTATGTCTCTTTTCATGTAGTCCAGGGAGGTACATCTCAGGTCGTTCACACCAGCATGGACAATGACTGTGTCATATTTGTACTTGCCGTGGAGTAACCCGAGTGCTTGTGTTATGTGGCGGATTCTAGCGCCCGATAGGCAGCTTACTGTGACCCCCTCCTTGTTCAGCCTGGTGAGTGGGACATCAGTGTGTCTGACTATGGAGTCACCTATGACAATATGTTTGGTGTTGTATTTGGCCTTAAGGGCTGTGACTGCTTTGCACACTGCTTTTGTGGTTTATGTGTTGCTTGTGGGGTGTCTTGAGGTAGCAGTTGTTTGGGTGTCTGCTTTGGAGGCCTCTGCTGTTTAGGTAAATTTTTACTCCGAGTATGTCTTTGTGTGTTTATGTGTTTGATTCAGTGGTGTGGTAGCATTATGTGAGGCTGGTTTTGTGGTGTGTGTAGTTGCCTTCTCCTCCTGTCTGGTCTTGCCAGTCCTGAGTTGAGAGAGCTCAGCCTCCAGTTTGGCTAAATAGCTGCATCTCTCGCAAGTATTTGTGTTATGTGGGAGGAGGAGAGGGTTGTCTGTGTACATGAGGCAGTTATAACATTGCCTCAAGATTCCCAGATTCACCAGCTGGACCGGAGAGGAGATTGACAACTGACCTTTGGACATGCTAGAATAATATTGGGAATTCCTTAATAATTGAAAACAAGGGCCAGTGGGGAGTGAGGGTGTAGTGCTTTTAATTTTTAGTGCTGACTTATATAATTGCTTTAGTGAGCAGGTGCCAAGTAACTTGAGTGCAATGTGTTGCAAGTAACTAAATGCAAAAATGACAAACAGTAACTTTCAAGTGAAACAAGGAACTAGTACAGTAAGCAATGCAGATATCACTAGTGATCCACAGAAGCACTGAGAAGCCGCATATTAGGTGGAATTAGCTTCCAGGGAAATATCAAGCAAACAAACAACAAGCATATAAACAAAGCTAGATTCAGCAGGCCTGGATCTAGTCTATGCTAGAGCAAACAAGGTGTACCAATTTCAGTAAGATACAGTTCAAATATTCAGGCACTATAAACCTTTAACCAGAAATTCCCAGCTCAGAAGGGCAGAGTCCAGCCTTTTCTCCCACAAGAGTGCAGACCACAAACCTTCTTAATGTAAAATAACTGGCCTGAAGCCCAAGTGCCTAACTTTTACTGGTCTTGGATTTCCAGAGATGTAACAGGGTATTGCAAGACCTGTTAGCAGTGCCAAAAGATAGACAAGGCAGGAAACAAGGTCAAAGTTCCTTTGGTGCCTTTGCCTGTGATTGAGGAGCCACTTCAGAGGGTAGCTATGGATATTGTGGGGCCTCTGAGTACCTTAAGTTCCACAGGAAAGAAATATATCCTAGTGGTAGTAGATTGTGCTACCAGATACCTTGAGGCTGTGGCTTTGTCCTCCATTGAGGAAAAAAATGTGGCAAATGCTTTGTTAGAGATCTTCAGTAGGGTAGGTTTCCCAAAAGAAATACTGACTGACAGAGGTGCCAATTTCATGTCAGACCTGCTGGCTTGTCTGAAGAAGCAGTGTGAGGTGAAGCACCTAAAGACCACCCCTACTCTCCCCAACTAATGATCTTGTGAAGAGGTTAAATTCTACACTAAAGACCATACTACGGGCATTTGCAGACCAGTTCAAGAGGGAGTGGGACTAATATTTGCCCCATATGTTGTTTGCTTATGGAGAGGTGTCCCAGGAATCCACAGGTTTTTCACCCTTTGATTTGCTGTATGGGCATAGGGTGAAGAGACATCTATATTTGATTTTTAATGAATGGGAGGGTGAGTGTGAATCCCACAAGGAATCTGTTGTGGAATATGTCCTAAATCTCAGGACAAGACTCAGGGAACTCATGAGTGTGGCACAGGAGAGCCTGGCAGAAGCCCAACAGAAGAAAAAGGTCTGGTATGACAGGAATGCTGAAGCTAGAGAGTTTGCTGTGGGGCAGCAGGTTATGGTTCTCATTTTTGTCAGGCACAACAAGCTGGAGTCAGCTTGAGAGGAACCCCTCAAAGTGGTAAGGAAGGTCAGTGATGTTAACTACATGGTAGAGTTGCTAGGCAGGAAGCAGGGGCACAAAATGTACAATTTTAACATGATGAAACCTTACTATAATAGGGAGGCCCTTGTGTCGAGTATTTGCAGTAGGAGGCAGGAGGAGTCTGAGGGGGATCTATGGCTACAGGGAGCCAGCCAGCACAATACCAAATTACTATGGTGGAGTCCAGGGTTGTAGGCATATGATTTGATAGTGTAACACTGTAATGAGGTCAGCAATGCAAAGGCCACTGAGATCTCATGACAGGGTATGGGGTAACATATTCCCAGATAAGCACATCCATCTCAAGCAAAGTTTCCCAAGGGTTACTTGAAAAACTAGCTTGTGTATTCGAGGAGAAAGAAGTGTGACAAAGGGAGATACTGCCAGCATAGCTAGCTGGAATTTTGTAAATAATTATATGTCATTTGTGAATATCAAATGATTCATATAAAATGCTTGCGTTACAACTGTATTAGAACTGTATGTCATGTGTATATCAAACATGTTTGTACAGATGTGTGCTGAAAAAGGTTTTTGCAAAGTGCTTGAAATGTACCCACAGTGTGCTCTACTGGAATAGAACAGAAATGTACATGCACTATTATAACTGTTTAAATGTATATATTTAACAGTGGAAACTGGAACACAGGAGGTTAACTTCAGTCCAGCAACACTTTAGAAAAATAGCTGAAATTAAATTACTTTATGGTGACACAATAAAGATGATATATTTGTTTTAATGCAGCAAGGAGACACAATGTCTAAAACTAGAAGTTTTGTGTATTGTCTTTAAAGTGAACTAATTACTAGTTTTGAAAACATGAAGGAAGGTAATTGTTTTATGGCTTGCAGTATGTGTCAAAGATCTGAGGTCTGTTTATTTTCACAGGTAGATGGTAAATACTGCTAGCTTCCAGCAGTGGGGGTTTCACCTGGGATAGAGTCAGATGACAAGAAATGATGTCATTCTGCAAGCCTTCCCAGTAGTAATACCTAAGATATTAATTTAAGAAGTCTGTTAGTAAGATACAGCATTCTGTATTCTGTCCTGGACCTGACAACAACTAGAAGATCCTTCCTCACATCTGCCTTGTTCTAAAGTAAGCTAATTAGAGTATAGTAATCTTTACAGATTCAGTCAAGAATATAGTGAAGCATAGTTTAGATGTTTTTCTTTATTTATTTGAGACTGTCCTGCAATGTTGTTTTAAATACTTTCTATGGTTTTGAACTCTGATGTCATTGTGAATATATACTGCATATTTTCTTGTTCTTTTATTATTTATTACTATATATATTTAAACCTTTCATTGTGGCTGATCTTTGTGAGACATATTTAATTTTTGAGAGTACTTGCATATTTATTTGGTGACACTGTGGGCCACTCCTAATAGGCTTGCTCTTGGTCAGACTACCATTTGTATTGATAGTAATATTACACAGTAAGATTGGACACCCTTTGTTAAAGGCCTTAAAGTAGCTGATAAGTAGATGGCTGGTGGCAGTGATAATTAATAGTCTGGGCAAAAGGGGGCATAGCTAGTAAACCTGTGCCAGCCATTCCCATGTGTGTGTGTGTGTGTGTGTGTGTGTGTTTGTGTGTGTGTGTGTGTGTGTGTATGTGTGTGTATGTGTGTGTATAAATCAAACCTCAAAGAGTGTGTCTGTTAGCTACTTGGGCAGGGACATGAAGCACTGGTTGGACAGAGAGGGAGCTGGAGGTCTCGGCTTGGGGAGAAACCAGCCCTGGACTGACTGTGGTCTCTGTGTGCTCACTTGATGTAGAGAGCTGCACTGAAAATACTGTGTATGTACTTGTCATTCTCCCAGTGTATGCCCCCCCCCCACTGGTACCAGTGGTAAGGATTGAGGCTCTTTGATTACTAGTCCAGTGGTGGGTCATCACAGAAACAAACAAGGCAGGGGTCCAAAATGTTTATTAATATAGCAATAACCGATGACGTTGGTGTGGTATATTGAAGATTTACCCATGGTTGGTGTGGTTTAATCACGAGGATGAAACCTGAGTGATTAAATAAAGCCAACCATGGGTACATTTCAATATACCACAACCACAGAATCGGTTATTGCTAGTATACAATGACATTATTTAAGAAAAAAAATACTCACTTTTCTTAAATAATGTCTTTGTAGAATGCCTCCGTGCTGCCATTCTGCTTTTATGTGGTATCCTGGGATTGTTTTGATGTACTGCACATGCATATGGGACTTGGGCTCCCATGCTTATGCAGTACAACAGGGCTGTGAAGAGGTAGCAATGGAGAAAGGAAGATCTCTACTGCTTCTTCTTCTTTGTTATAATCATTAAAAAAAAGAAGAACCTGGGAGACTTTTTATGTTAGGGAGAGTCGGGACAGACAAAATAAAAGGATGATCAGGTAAGTTTTCTAAGTTTTGTAGAACGTGCCTGATTATCCTTTTATTTCTGTCTGTGCCATCTCCCAAACATAAAATGTATTCAGTTGTGTTTGGTATTAAAAGAGTAAAGAAAAGTAAAAAAATAAATAAATAAATAAAAAGAGATATGCTAACGGGAAAAAGTCCGGGCGACCAGACCTTTTCCCATTGGTATATTCTCGGATTTACAACGGGCACGCTAGTTGGGCTGGCCAATCAGCATGCTCATTTTTGAATGCTAATGGCCCGTCATTGTAAGCTATATATGTTAAAAGTAAGCACTTTCAGTTTACTTTCAACTCAGCTTTTTAGTCACTGTGGTATCAGGCTTCTTCCACTGATAGAGGAGTTGAACAAGGCATGAAAGGGAAAACAGGCTAATAGTACATATATAGCCCTTGTTACAGTCCTAGGAAATGAGTCCCAGTAGATGTTCTATTAGTCAGAAAAGGAGGAGTAAGATGCATATTATTCCACACTTTCATACACAATGATTTTACCTTTGACAAGAGTGTTAGGTCAAAAGCCTTAGATTATTTATCAGTCAGTTTTAAGTTATGCAGCAAGACTGCTATATGTCACTCCAAGTAATGAAAAGTGGTCAGTTTGGTAAAAGTTAGAGATCTTAGATTACTTAGTCATGTACTTGTCTTTCTTTACGTATGGGACTCAAAGCTTTGGTACATTTTTGTAATCAGTAAAGTACAATGTTAGGCCATGAGAATAGAGCCATGTCATTAATAAAAGTGTGGCATGGCTGATGCACTAAAAAGTATAACATGCAAGGATACCTAATCTTGTGTGAAGGTGGAAGTGGCCAAACAGTATCCCTTTATCCATTAAGATGTGCCTATGCAAGATTTGATTTCACGCCAGATGAAGTTGGTTATACCCTGAGGTAGGAATCAGATCTTAGACAAAGTTCAGTGTCAGCTTGCACAATGGCTACACCAGTCTGTGTATTGTTTTCTTTTTTAACAATGTTAATTCTATCAATCATGGAAAGAGACAATATATCCACTGATCAGGACCTTTATATTTTTAGCTGCTTAGAGAGGTGATGCATTTTGACGTGATCATTGTCTTACTATAGTAGTAGGTACCTGATTTTCTTTGAAGTGCAAATTAGTCCATGTAGGACCCTGATGTCCCAGTGAAAGAGAGGCGAAGGGAGACCACCGATATCTTTTGTCTTCTATGCTTATACTTTGAAAGAGCAGTGTATTTTTACATTTTTGAAGTACCTGTCAATGGATGTTACAGGGTATGCCAGAGATAACAATGTCTTATGTCTAAACCAGATATTTGACTGACATACCCCCAGTGTTCATGGGAAGCAGCATATTGTCCTCTTTTATAATATGAAATAAAGGCTCCAAGGTAATCTTTAAAGTGAATAGGGTACTGGGTGACCCTTTAAGATATCCAATTCATACAGAAAGAGGACTATACAAAAGCTTGTAATCCTTGGTAGGAAGTCAATGATTTCCAATATTACATGGAGGAAATGCCAATTAATGTAATCAAAGGCTTTTTTGATATCTGGAGCTGCAGCTCCTCATAAAATAGTATAAAAGGTGTAGATGACATATTGACAAAAAACAAATGAACAAGAGTCCAACTAATAACCACATCAGAAATGTGGCAGAAACATCAAAAGTCCAGATAAAACTTCACAGATTTATTACAAACAGTTAAAAGTGCTTTCGTCCACAAATGGGACTTCTTCATAACTGCCATTATTAAAACACAAACCATTTAAATACATCTGAAACTAATCATGTAACATATAATAAACCAATCAGTTTGGCAAAACAATAAAACCCTTAAGATTTTGTATATAGAACCAAACACAAATACATAAAGCAACATAAGAACAGATGCATATGACCCTGAATTATATATGGATTCATATTAGAACAACAGCCCCATAATTTATTAGATCTTAACTACCCCCGGGATTCAGCAAGCTCTGCACGGTGTGCAGGAATAGTGCAGGAGCTGCTGGAGGCAATATGGCCACCGAGAGATCCAGGAACAAGCTCCCGGAAAGTGCATGAGTGCTCCTGCACTATTCCTGCACGGACACAGCTCCTGTATGCTAATTTCCCCATTTGCAGGTGAAAACCATGCAAATGAGGTGAATACCATGCAAATGAGGTGAATTAGTGATCCAGGAAGCTGGCAACTGTTCGTGCAGGACTAGTGTAACCTGCAGAAATGTACTCGGTTAGTAACCAATACATTTCTGCAAACCACAAAACGGAGCCATGACAGCTCCAAATAAAGGGTGTACATAATGTGTAAAGCATGCCAATTTGGAAAAAAATAACTTTTATTTTTTGGTCAGTTTCAGCCGTTTAAGCATAGGGCAGTGGTGCACAAACGGGATCGGCAGTTAAATAAAAGAAAAACCGTGAAAAAAGATTTCTCTGCAAAATCACAATTTTGCCATTATAGTCAATGGCAGGCAGAAGATAACAAGGCCAGTGAATAGTGGTTGCTAAGGGGGAAGGCTCAGTGTGGGACTTGTAACTAGGCATTAGCAGGCAATCCTATGCAAATGAGGGGAATGATACTGAATCACAGATTTCTCCTCATGGCTAGCCTGCACCTGACCGTGCAGGTGCAGGAAGACCATGGTGCAAGCCTAAGAGCTAGCTGACATCATAGAGGGCTGTGTCAGGCATACTGTAAGCTTATTGGAGCCCTGTGGTTCAGGTTTGCCCTTAGCTTAGAAGAGCTAAGAAAGGGGGTGTGTCTGAAGCTGCCAAGCACACTTTACATTGCCTAAACAGGTGTGCGTGCCATGCACCGGGGTTTAAACCAAAAAAAAAAGTAAACCAGGAAACAGCAGCTCCATGCACATCTGAGCACTGTGGTTGTGCGGTGTGCCTCTGGGGTTAAACAGGAAGGCAATGGGAAGGGAAAACAGCAGTAGGAAGGTAATCAAGGAGAACTAGCATAGCTGGCAGGTGAAATGTATTGGAATGAGCCAATTACACAGGCAGTAGCCCAGCACACTACTATAAACTATTCAAATACCTTTCCCTCTGGTTTTCCCGACAAACTCTACACCACCGGTGTACACAAACGGGGAAATTTTACCTAGCAAAAGCAACAAGATGATAGGGGCTGCATTTGCTCTCATAAATCAACATGTGGAAGAGGCTGAGGGTGGTGAGGATGAGAATGCTGATGACCAGCCTACAGTGAGGAGAAGGAGAAGAGTGTACAGACCTAGGGTAACCTACCAGGGGCTACATGAGCTGGAGATAGTGGAGTGCTATAGGGTGGACAGGGACCTCCTACAGCAAATTGTTGAGCTGTGCCAGACACTCCTCACACACAGGGCCAACAGAGGGAAACCCATTCCCAATGGATAAGATTACTAGCCACAGGTACCTTCCAAAGACCAACTGGAGGTATCATGGGGATCTCACAGGCATCAGCATCCAGGGTACTCCAACAGTTCCTGGATGCCATGTCAGAACATGCCAGTGAGCAGATATATTTCCTCAACACCCGTGAGGTGTTGACCAGCAATATGTGTCTCTTCCACCAAATAGCAGAGTACCCTGAGGTAGTGGGTGCTATAAACTGCACGCACATACACGTCAAAGCACCACCCGGCGAGCGAGGTAGAGTCTACATAAACTGCAAGGGCTTCCCCTCTATCAACTGTCAGGTCAAGTGCGATGCCCAGGGGATTATAATGAATGTGTGTGCTGGCAGCCCTGGAAGCTATCACACCTCCCACATCTGGCATATGATGCAGCTGTTCCAGAGATTTGCCAATGGTGACATCCCAAATGGCCACCTAGTGGGGGATGGTGGTTACACACTGGAGACGTGGCTGATGACACCCATCAGAAATGCACAAACACCCGAACAAGAACTCCATAATGAGGCAAATGCACAGACCAGAATCATAACAGAGCATGTGTTTGGGATGCTGAAGTCACGGTTCTGGTGCCTGGACATATCCAGTGGAGCCTTGCAGTACTCACCAGCTACATGTACCCAAATTGTCATCGTATGTGCCATGCTACACAATATGATCCTGTGGAAACTGCTGCAGCAGAAACAGCACGGGGCAGGGCCACACAGCCCCCCACCATTGCCAAGGTCTGCACAGGCACAGAGTGACTCAGAGGAGGAACAACCAGAGCCTGCCCCAGTAGGCAGAAGGAGGAGTGCCCAGTATGCCCAGGCCTTGGCAAAGAGGCTACGCATAGCAGATACACTAACATGGCAGGAACCCAGGGAATGACACCTCTCTCTGACTTGCACATACAGTAAAAGGGATGCCAAATATGACACTGCCTGTGCTTAACCATGTATAGGGAGTGTACTATGTGTATCCAACATAGTCAGCCCTCCAGCAGCATCCTGTGTGTTAGGTTTGTGTGTGTTGTATATTGTGTGAGTCCGGTCAGCATGTAGTCATGGTGGGTTGTGTCCTGGTGACTGTTGGCCAGTACTGCCAATGACAGGGCCAAGTACTCACAACTGCAGTGCCAAACACAATGCATCCCAGCAAGACACATTCCAGCAGTAAGCCATTGTAATTGTTCGGATGTAATATCTATCACCATCTCAAAGATGTACATGGCATGAATGTGAGCCCAGACATACATGCAGTACACAGGTGGAAGTACCCTAGACAGAGAGTGTATAAAGTGTTACTGTCAAATGGACACACCTTTGGAGTTGTACATACAGGTTAGCAGCACATTAGTTGGGTTTGTAGTATAGAATACTGATGTCGTCTGGCCAAACACTGGTAGACCTCCAAAGTCACAGGTATGAAGTACTGAGAAACTGCTGATGTCCCTGCACAAGCCAGCATAAGTGGAATGCCCCAGGTATATCTGTGAGTCAGCTGCAAGTAGCTTCCATAGCACACATGCTCCTAGCTCACCCCACCATCAGCCACAGGTACCTCACAGGTCTTATCCTTGTTGTTGGGAATGAATACAATATGACCCCCACATCTGTATGGAAATAGCCACAGAATGCAGCATGCTGAAGAGGTGTCCCATGCAGGTGTGTCCCTAGCTGTAAGCAGCACCCTGCCAGCATCCACACCACTGGATCAGTAAGGACAGAAACTATTGACATTAACACCTTGCACACCTACCCTGTTACCCCAGGGGAATATAGTGGCTGACAACCTGGGACTGTATGAGTGACACAATGCAATGGCCTGCTACCGATGGCCTGCATCACTACCAAATTCCCTACAGTTCTCTGTCAAAGGTCTGTCTGTGTCTCACCCAAACAGCCATTTTTAATTTCTCCAAGTCTTTTGGGTTTCTAATACCATGACGGGAATGGACTCCATTCCTAAGTCAAAGTACAATTAAAGTTCATGAAATTAGTATTGTTTTAGTCTTTGATGTTAGCCAAAAGTGCTCTTCGCAGCACCTGCAATGTGCCCAATAATGACTCTTTCTGCAATTCGTATGGTGTTACTTGAATTGGTAACATATCTAAATACGATTGTAAATTATTTTTTATAAGACCAGCTGCTCCTACTACTATTGGAACTGCCTGAGTATCTTTCTTCCACATGGCTCTCATTTCTGCCTGCAGATCGAGGTATTTTATGACTTTGTGTCTCTCTGTACGCAAGACACTGTAGTTACTAGGTGTGGCGATTTCAATGATCAATGCTACTTTTGTCTTCTTTTCTTGGACCACTATATCTGGTTTTCTAGCATCTATCTTTTGGACTGTTGGTATTGGGTGATCCCATGTGATGTAAACTTCATCATTTTCTATGACGCTTTGTGGCTCATGATTCCAGTGTTTTTCAGCCACTTGGATACCATAATATTTGCACAATCTCCAGTGTAACAATCTCGCCACATTATTATGCCTTTCAGTAAACAGTCCATCTGCCATTAGAGAGTCACAACCACCAATAAAGTATGTGACTGACAAAACCTATATATGCCTGTTTCTCCTACATGTTCAATGGACTTAGTAAACCAGCATGTACGTAGCCCACTATCTTGGGCTGACAATATTAACCTTTCATTTTTTGATGTAAATTCACCTCTCCTTAACCATTCCTGCATTCGTTCTTGATCAGCATGGGGCTCTTCCAGAAGTTTTCTATACTTGCAACTATATTTATGTTTTTTCCACATTTCTTGCCTTCTCACCTGGTCCTTCACTTTATATTCTTTCTTTTGTTTTTCAGCACATTCAGTTGCTGCCTGGTTTTTATCCACTTCTGGTTTGATTTCCATTCCTGCTTGACGTTGATATGCTTCTGCTAAATTAAGCAAAGATGTCATCTTAGATTTATTCTTCTCATGTTTCAAAACTTTTACTACATTTGGATCTTGTGAGGTCAGTAGATGTGTGGAGTCCCACGATTGCAGATCTATACATGTAATGAATTTCAAGGAGGCCCATCCCTCCTTCAGAGTGGGTAATATATAATCTTGGTATACACTAATTTTTATAAATCATTTGGTGAGCATGAAGCATCCTTCTTGTTTTAATATCCAATCTATCCAACACTTTTTGGGCCAGTCAGTAACTCCAAAACTATAAGTTAGGACAGGAAGAGCAAATTGATTTATAGCTTGGATCTTGTTCCTAGGTGTCAATGCTGTTTTCAGGATTAATTTAAGTCTTCTAAAGTACTCCCTACTAAGCTTTATAAACATTTGGTCATGTTTTATTGCTGATCCTTCATCAATTCCCAAGTATTTATGCACCACCTCTTGTTCAAGTTCTTTTCTATTACATTCTTGTCCCAAACTGTTTTTCTGCTGCTGCAATTTTCCTTTTTTAAAGGTTGCGTTTGCATATTTATCAACACCAAATGACATTCCAATATCATCTGAAAACGTTTTGACAACCTGCAGCTGCGCTTTCAGTTCCTCATTTGATGAGCTATAAAATTTTAAATCATCGACAAAGAGAAGATGAGAAGTCATTAGACGTTGTTGTTTTCTAGAAGCCAAATTATAGCCATGGCCTAAGCTGTTAAGTAAACAGCTTAATGGGTTAATGGCAAGGCAGAATAGCAAGGGTGACAGAGAGTCACCCTAGAATATCCCTCTTTGAATTTTTATCCCTGGGATAATAATCTGTCCTTTATCATGGCTTAATTGCAAAGTAGTCTGCCACTGTTTCATGGTTACTGTAATGTAGTCAATCAGTGTAGGGTGTTTCTTATACATTTTTAAGCACTCTTTTATCCATGAATGTGGGATACTACCAAATGCTTTTTTATAGTCAATCTATGCCATACTTAGGTTCTCCCCTTCTTACAATTCTCCACTATAACTTTGTTTAACAAATGGTCCTGTGTTTCATATGACTTTCTTTTATTGCCCTTTTGTTCTGCAGGCATAATTGAGGTTTCTTCTAAATGACTATAAGCTATGTCGGCGTCAATTCCCGTGTATATTTTGTACGTTGTTGGAAGACAAGTTATTGGTCTATAATTTTTGGGGTAGCTTGCAGGTTCACTCTTAAGTAAGAGCATTGTTTTTCCTGTTGTTAACCAGTGTGGTGTGTGTGCAGGGTGTGCACGTAAATAGTTTTTACTCATGGCTAAATCCTCATGCAAATAAGTTAATATTTTAAGCCAAAAGTTAGGTACTGCATCTGGGCCTGGGGTTTTCCAGTTAGAGGCTTTTCTCAACTTTATTTCAATCTTTCTGGTTATTTCATCCCATTTCATATCCTGTACCTTTAAACTTCTTATTATTTCCTTTACTTCTTCTATCCATTTAGCATCTTTGTTATGTTCCACAGGATCTTCATAGATACTTCTCCAAAATGTTCAACTTTCTCTTTTTTTGGTGGTCTATCACAGGTTCATAGGTAGATACTAGGCTATCTGCCCTAGGGCATTTATAAGCCTAGCCAGAGTGCATTTGGCTTCCGCCTCCCTATTTGATTAGCCTACTGTGCCTCTGTAAAGTAGGTCACAGAAGGTACCCTTTTAAGATTAGTTTACTGTGCCTCTGTCTAGCAGGGACACAGAAGAGATCCCAGGGGTGAATTTGTGATTTCCCATCCATGCGTCCAGATTTCACTTGAAGAGGGTCAGCGAGGGGCTGTGTCTAACATGAATTGGGATTCTATTCCAGAGTGAGGGGAGCCTCTGGGAAATGAATCTGTCCCTCCAGCATGTCCTATTTATTTTTGTGCTGAGGTTTAAGTCCCTGGAGCGTGTAACTCTAAGGGACTTGGATTTTTTGAGGTGGAGCATGTCCATTAGTTCTGGATTTGACATGGCTTTGTACATCAGGCAAAGATCACCTCTGAGTAGGCTGTAAGCAACTGAGTAGAGCTGGAGTTTCTTTAGTCGAGCTGCATAGGACATCAGTTTGTAGCCCATGATCCTCTTGGTGAGGTACTTTTGGGGTCTCTCCAGTTGCTGCAGGTGTTGGGTAAGGTACATCCCAAAAGGGGAACTGTATTCAATTATGGGCCTGATGAGTGACGAGTAGAGGGGCATAATGACCTCTCTTGATCTAGATGCGAACCCTTTTGTGATAAGGCGGGCTATATAGAAGGTCTTTCTAACCACTTTGGCAACGTGATTATCAAAGGAGAGATTACTATCTACATTGGTCCCCAAATCTCTAATTACTTCTTCCGTACTTAATGGATTACCACCTATGTGGTAATTTGTGGGCACCTTGTTTTTCCCAAAGGGGATGACTATGCACTTTTTAGCATTTAGCTTGAGGCCGTGGCTCTGGCACCAAACATCCATCTCTGTAAGACCCTTTTGGAGGATGCTTGTGTCAGCTGGAGATTCGATTATGGCCCCCAGTTTGCAGTCATCTGCGAACTTTGTCAGCCATAATCCCCCCGTGTTAGCCTGAACCTCAGAGAAGTATATACCGAACAAGAGAGGTCCCAGAACTGAGCCCTGTGGCACACCACTTGTAACTGGTTTGGATTCGGACATGGCACCTGCAATTCTGACCATGTGGGTTCTATCTCTGAGCCAGTTTGCAACCCATCTTGTGATATAGGGGTTGATATTTAAGCTGGTAAGCTTATTTATGATGCCCAAGTGAGGTATTGTGTCAAAGGCTTTTACAAAGTCCAGGTAGGCTGTGTGGGCTACCTTGCCCTCATCTATGGCTTTGGTAACTGTTTCAAAGAAATCAACTAGGTTTAAGAGGCAAGATCTGCCCTTAACAAAGCTGAATTGGGTAGGGTCCAGTGTCTGGAGGCTCCCAATGTCTTTGTTTATGAGTTCCATGATAATACGCTCCATAGCTTTACAGACTAGGCTAGTCAGGCTTATGGGGTGATAGTTCCTGGGGTCCATTGTGGCACCACCTTTGTAGAGTGGGACCACTGTCGCTGTATGCCATTCTTTGGGTACATATCCTGTAGTAAGGTTAAATTTGAACAGTGACTTAATGTGAGGGTTCAGTTCTTCTTGGAGCTCGTGTAAGATGCAGCCTGGGACACCGTCCGGTCCCATAGATGCTGTGTTTTTTGCTTTGGAGAGGGCAGCTTTCACCTTGTGCATCTGTGATGTCAGGGAGGTTACATTCAGTTGGGATAGGCATTTGCTCCTTTGGGGGGGGAAGGAGGGGAGAAGTTTGCGCTGAATCTGTCTGCCAGGATGTTGGGTATGTCTGTAGGTTTGGTATATTTTGTACTGTTATGCAACAATTCAGAGCATATCTGGGAGTTTTCACCGATATTCCTGACATAACTAAATAAGGCCTTGTGATTATCTTTAGTGTCTAGGGCAATTTTTCTTTTGAAACTGGCCTTTGATGATTTTATGAGGGATCGAAGTTTCTTGCTAATACTGAACAGAGATGCCTTCCCTTTTTGGGATTTTGCTCTGTCATGTAGTAGCTTCCTCCTTCTGTTGTATAGCTTATTTATGGCTGGGGTCCACCAGACTGGTCTCCTGTTTTTGGAGGAGTGAGTCTTGGTTTTATTTGGGATAGCACGATCCATACATTCTTGCAGGTGCTCATAGAATGCATTTGTAAAGAATTCTGTGGATTGGGCTGTATTATCCTCTGGCCCAGGGGCTTTGAAGGATTCTACCTCAGTCTTGAGAAGTGCAAAGTTGGCTTTTGAGAAATTCTTTACAGTGATTTCCTTGGCTGGGGGTGGGGGCGGGATATGGATGTCCAGGAAAATTTGTTTATGGTCTGATCTTACCAATGAGAGGTTTACCTCTAGTGTGGAACATAGAGTCCCCATGTTGGTGATGACCAGGTCCAATATGTTGTTCCCTCTTGTGGGAGTGGTGACCAGTTGTTCCATCGCGTTAGAGTTTATAAATTCAAGGAACCATTGGGCGAAGGTGTCTGGGCTTGAGTAGTTTTCCCAGTCAATGTTTGGGTAGTTGAAGTCACCCAATAACAGTGTTGGAGAGACCTTCATATTCTCCAGTGTTCTCAGGAATGCCAAGTGGGATTCCTGTAATAGGGAGGGTGTTCTGTAGCAGGCTACAACCTGAAAGGCAATTTTGCCTGCTGTTAGTTGCATATGGATGGTTTCTGATGCTTCGTGCAGTGCCACTAACCTGGAGGTGTAGGTATCTTTGATGAATAAAGATACTCCCCCTCCTTTTGTGCTTCGGTCCAAGATTTGGGGCCAAAACGCATGGTATGAGTTATAACCTGGTAATGCTGGGGTGCTCTCAGGAGCCTTGAACCAGGTTTCTGTTACTGCACAGACATCGATTTTCTCCATACTGAGGAGAGCCTCGAGTGCGTATCAATTCCTTTTACCTTATTTCCCAATTTTCTATAAAACTTTTTTGGGTCATCAGTAAATTGTTTATTTTGTGCTTTTCCCTTATATTTATCTTCGTATCTTCTGAGTCTCTCTGCCTGTTTTGAAATTTTTAGTTTGTTATCTCCAATAGTGCATAATAGATCCTGGTCTGTTCTAATACTGCGCATTGCTTTTATCACATCTATCCTTCTTAATATTTTTGTTGATCTGTTCCCTCTTCTATAATCTTCTAACAATGGTACTTCTTGTCTTAACTGCTTTATAGTTTTCTCTATTCGATATTTCCATGATGGTATACGCTTTCCCCCTTTTCCCTCACTATCCTATGTTCCTGTGGTAGAACTTTAGCAGTTATTAATTTAGCAGCACAGTAATATATTCTGTTTACTTCTGTTATATCGCATGGGACTCTATGGACAGTCCTAATTACTGTGTTCATTTGTTTTATCAAGCTTCTGACTTTTGGGGTTTTATTAACCTTCTGCAGTCTATTTCTCTCATTGATCTTGATATATCTGTCTTTGCCTATTAAATCAAGCAACTCTTCTCTTAACTCATTTTCTTCCATACTAAGGGCACATCCCTTGTAGACATTGTATAGAAAGTTCTATAGCATCTTCCTGTGACACATTCTCTTCAGTTTCATCTTGTGTCATCTGTTGTTCGGTCATATGGAACTCACTGGCCTATGACTCCTCAACATAGACTGCATCAGAGTTTCCACAATTTCCTGTTCCTTTCCTTGCTGTCTAGCTTCAAGTGAATATTTATACTGGTTTCCTGTGGAAGGCTCCAAAATATCTTGATATGGCACCTGACCAGTTACTTCCTGTCCCACTGGCTTCCCCTTAATTTGAATATCCATTGCTCTATCCTGTTGTGGTACTTTCTGCATTTGATTTTCTACATTGAATCCTTCCCTTTGCAGCTGTTCCATTACCTCAGTTTCTATTTCTTTGACTACTCCATTACTAATCTCTTTTTCTACTTTTCTTCTTGGTCTTCTTATTTTTGTATTGTAAAGTTTTCCATATCCGGATTCCTTTGCCTATATTTTTCTTCAAATATCGTTGGTGCTGCTCTTTTTGTATTTATTAGTTTTGTTTTCTCCTTTGCATAAATATTACACCATATTAATTCTCTTTTCCTTTCCCCTGTCCATATTTCTTCTTCACATGTCTCCTGGTCTTGCTTTTCCTTATTATGAAGACTCACTCCATCCTGCTGTAATGTAATCTGTTTTAGAACTTCTACATTAAATCCTTCACTTTGCAGGCAACTCCATAACTTCAGTTTCTATTTCTCCAACTTCTGCTTTACTAATCGTCTTTTCTACATTGAATCGTTGTGCTTTTAGTCTTTTTATTGTGAAACTTTCCATATCTGAATGCCTTTGCTTGTATTTTTCTTCGAATATCTTTGAGACTGCCTTCTCCTTATTAGCTAACTTTGCTTTCTCCTTTGCATAAATATTGCACCATATCAAATCTCTCTTTCTTTCCCATGTCCATATTTCTTTTTTACATTTTTCAAATATCTCTAGGTTTTGTTTATATTTTCTCACTTCCTCAGAGGTTTCTTTTTCCAAAGAGATCAAAGTTACTTGATTTATATACTGTTTTTCGAAATCTGTTGTATTAATGAAAGCAAATTTTTATTTGAAGCTTGTAACAGTTTTTCCTCTGGAAGTATTTTTCTTTCCTCTAATTTCTCTCTTAATCATTTTGTACATCTTGTTTCTGGAAATTCTGGGCTTTTTGCATAATAGTAACAATACATAATTTTTTTCTTATCCTTAATAATCCACTCTGTCATCTTTATGGCTCTTCTTTGGCCAATCAATTTTTGTCATTTTTGTGGACTGCTACTTCCTTCTACAACAGGAGGTGCCATTCTACAACAGGGGGCCATCCTATAACAGGGGGGGCCATTTTACAACAGGGGGTCCATACTACAACAGATGGCCTGCAACACTACCAAATGCCCTACAGTTCTCTGCCAAAGGCCTTTGTCTCACCCGTACTGCCAATGTATGTTATCTCATGAACTCCCAAATAACATAACACAGTTCACAGAACCCAAATGCAAGGCCATGTTGATAAATCCCACCATGTCCTACTACATAAACTGTGGACCAACCCTAAAATACAGCTAGGACGAAGTGATAACTATAGGGAACTTATCAGATAATGTTTGCATAATGTTCGGAAGAGGATAGAATAATAGATGGGGGGTAGGAGCGTGGACACCATGGAGTGTGCGAAGTCTGAAACTCAGCCGTGTGCACATACTATCCCTGCCTGCAAACACATGAATGGGTGGCTACAAACCTGATTGTAAACCACAATGTGAAGGGGTAATGACCAAAAATATGAGCCCTGCCTCTGGGCAATCTGTGTGAATCTGTACAGCTGTGAGGTATGGCCACAGCAGGATATGGTCATACTGTCACTTCGATGGATGTACAAACATGGGATCCTCAGCCACCACTGTACCAAGGTGCTGAACCATTTACACAGAACCATCAGTAAGTGTCTGCAGCTTCCCCTCCAGAATAGCATGATTACTGCAAGCAAATATACATATATATATATATACCTGACAGTAGTTGATTACATAAAACACCACAGTGTAAAACAGTACATATGTCTGAATATCTCTGCTAACACCAAAACAGTGTAGCAGAAGCAGCACAGACACAGTTATCTACAGTAACCCACTATCCTTTGCCCATTTTGACCCCATATTGTCAACCAATCTGCAGATATCCCACAAAAACAGGTTTCTAGCTGTAGGTGTAGAACACAAAAGCCTGCACTGGAGTACAACCTACCTGGAATGGATTCACAAATTCTGTACAGAAGGTCATACTGGGCATGCTCCCACACTTAGAGAAATGAAGCCCATGTCTGGCAACAACAGTGACTATACATATTTGACAGTCGCAGATGTTTCTGCACACACTCCACATTGCACACCAGTTATGCTTTGCACACACATCAGATAGGAATACACACACATATATCCAAGGACAACACACTATAATAGACCAAATTTACACAGACATAGATGTGTGGAAGAGAGTGACAGACAGTGACGAAGAGCCTCCCATCATGAGGTCTGTCCCACCCAGCACACATCCAGCTGGCTAAAAACACATGATGTGCAAATGGCAATCACTGTATACATTTGCTGCTGGTATTCCTCAGCACTATAGTGTCTGTGGTGCTTGTGATAACTATGCAACATGACTGTACAAGTCATTATTCATCTAGCACTTGTATACACGTACCTGTTAAATTTAAACCTGTGTGTGACTGAGTGTTTGTGTCTGCTTCCAGATGAATGGTTTATAGCCCATTCACACATGCACTGCACTCCCTATTGCCCCACTTTGGCAAGCCTGCTGATGTAATTCACCTTGAAATACACCTTTGGTGAAGGAGTAGCTCTATAAGTTCTGTGGCGCATGCTATAACTGCATAATGCTATAGTGTGATGTATTAATGAGATAGGGGTTCTAATCCCAGACATGGAGACTGCATGTGTGTGTGTGTGTGTGTGTGTGTGTGTGTGTGTGTGTGTGTGTGTGTGTGTGTGTGTGTGTGTGTGTGTAGGGATCAATGCTTTTGTGGCCATTCACAATCACTACACTCCCCATTGCCCTACTTTGGCAAGCCTGCTGATGTCATTCACCTTGAAATACACCTTTGGGGAAGGAGTAGCCCAGTAAGCTCCATGGCATGTGCTATAACTGGGTAATGCTGTAGCGTGATGTACTAATTAGGTAAGAGTTCTAATCGCAGATGTAACTGTGGAGCTCTGTGTGTGTGTATTTGTTTGCATGTGTAGGGATCAATGCTTTTGAGGCCATTCACAGTCACTACAATTGTCATTGCCCTACTTTGCAAGGCCTGATGATGTCATGCATTTTGAAATACACCTTTGGGGAAGGAATAACCCAGTAAGCTCTGTGGCATGTGCTATAACTGTGTAGTGTTATAGTGTGATGTATTAATTAGGTAAGAGTTCTAATCCCAGACATGGAAACTGTGTGTGTGCTTGTTTGTATGTGTAGGGTTCAATGCTTTTCAGGCCATTCACAGTCACAATTTCCATTGCCCTACTTCAGCAGGCCTGCTGATGTAATTCACTTTGAAATACACCTTTGGGGAAGAAATAGCCACCTAAGCTCCGTGGTGTGTGCTATAACTGTGTAATGTTGTAATGTAATGCACTAATTGGGTTGGAGTTCTAATCCCAGATATGACAACTTTGAAACTGTGTGTGTGTGTGTGTGTGTGTGTGTGTGTGTGTGTGTGTGTGTGTGTGTGTGTGTGTGTGTGTGTGTGTGTGTGTGTGTGTGTGTGTGTGTGTGTGTGTGCACGTTTGGTTGTGTGTGTGTATGGAGCAATGCTTTTGTGGTCATTTACAGTCACTAGGCACTCCTAAAAATGGATATCATCGAGATATGTGCAGTAAGAGAGACCTGATCCAAGGCTCCAGAGAGCACCCCTGCAATACCAGGTAGAGCTCTTACCACACCTGTTGGACTCCAAACCAGGACCAAAACACTAAAGGTGGAGGAGTGTCCATATTCACTAAAGATATTCACACCACCAGGCTACTTGCCCATCACACAATGGGTCTGAAATTCTCCAGGTGCAACTAACACTAGGCAAGACTGCAATCCAAATTGTATAGCTTGGTACAGATCCCTCACCATGCCCCAAGATTCCCACCACACATTTCTAAACATACTAGAAAATATTAAGATACAACCAAACATCAAAATACTGGGAGATTTCAACTACCCTGCCATTAACTGGGAAAACTACTCGTGGACTAACACCTGTGCCCAACGGTTCCTGGAAGTCATAATTCCCAATGCCCTGGATCAACTAACCCATAGTCCCACCAGGGGGTCCAATATCCTAGATCTGCTCATTACCAACATAGGAAATCGATGCTCCACATCTATGGTCACCCCATCAGTGGTCAGGTCTGACCATAAGCTAATCACCCTTGACATTCACATCCCTCCCTCACACCCCAGTAAGGAAACCTCTGTAAAAAATGTCTCCAAAGCCAACTTCATGCTACACAAGTCAGACATGACAAACTTCATGACACCCATGCAAACAGGAACTGAACGTTCAACTGCTGAATCCTACACTAAGGCACTGTATTAGCACATCCACTCATGCATGAATCGTGCCATCCCAAATAGAACCAAACTGCTGTCCTCCAAGAAAAGGAAGCCAATGTGGCAGTACTCTGCAATAAACAATCTTTACAACAAAAGGAAAAAACTGTTGCAGAAAGGAGGAAAATCCCAAGATGCAAAAAACTCCCTTACCAGCCTCAGCAAGAAGCTGAGATCCCTCATAAAATCCTCCATGGCTAGTTATGAAAATAATATAGCCAAAGATTCCAAAGACAACGGCAAACCTTTCTATAGCTATGTAAGGAATCTAAATGGCAATGCTCAGATCTAATTTGAGCTACAACAGAATGGCATTAAATATACTGATTCCAAGGATATTGCCAATATTCTAGCACATTGATTCAGTGCCAATTGCACCCCACTTCCACCCCCTAAAGGGCCCATCTCAATACCGAAAGATTGCCAGATTCCGGTAATAATGGCTGCACATGTATAAACACACTCTCCAGAGCTACAAAAATAGCATCCATGTGACCAGACAACATCCTGGGCTGTGTACTACATGAACTACAAAATGAACTGGCACCTCACCTATGTCCGATGTTTAATCATAGCCACACCTCAGGCTTCGTGTCCACTGAGTGGTGCACAGCTACAGTTATCCCTGTCCACAAGGGGGGATCCACCTTGGATCCTGAGAACTGCTGCCCCATCAGTCTGATGAGCAGATCTGCAAGGCCATGGAACATATTATCATGCAACTTATAAACAGACATTGGCAACCAACAAACACTGGACCCCACTGAGGTTGGGTTCGTGAAGGGCCAATCATGTCCCTGAACCTGACTGACATCTTCAAATCAGTCTCCAGAGCTGTGGATGATGATAAGGTGGTCCACACAGCCTATCTGGACTTCGCCAAGGCCTTAAACACTATTCCCCAGTCTGAAATCATAGATAAATGAATGAAGCTGGCCATTAATCCCTACATCACTTGATGGGTTGCCAACTGGCTTACTGACAGAACCCACCCTGTAAAAGAAGTTGACTCCAAATCCAGCTCCAGACAACTGACAATTGGAGTACCTCAGGGTTCATTCCTGGGACCTCTCTTGTTTGGCATCTACTGCTCTGAAGTACAGGCCAACACTAATGGACTCTGGCTAACAAAGGCTGCAGATGACTGCAAACCGGGAGCCATTATTGAATCCACAAATTATGTGGATATTCTATCAAAGGGCCTTACAGAAACAGATGCTTGGTGCCAGAGCCATGGGCTCAAGCTCAATGCCAATAAATGTATAGTTATCCCCTTTGGGAAGAAACATGTACCCATGAAGTACCACATAGGTGGCAGTACACTAAACACCTAAAGTGTGATGAGACTTAGGGACACAGGTGGACAGTGGTCTCACCTCCAATAACCACATCACCACAACAGTCAGGAAATCCACCTATGTGGCACACTTCATCACTAAGGGCTTTTCATCCAGAAAAAAGGAGGTAATTGTCCCACTGTAGTCATCTCTTAGTAGACCCAGTATAGAATACAATGCCCCATGTGGTATGTACCTCTCAAGATATCTGCAACAACTAGAAAGGCTGCAGAAATACCTCACTAAAAGAATCCATGGCCTAAAGCAGATGCCCTATGCTGACGGTTTAAACATCATCCAGCTATACTCTGTCACATATTGTCTACTCAGAGGCGATCTTTGCTTAACATACAAAGCCATGTCAAACCCAGAGCTGTTGGATATGCTACACTTAATAAATCCCAATCCTTCAGAGCCACACACTCCAGGGATCCAAACCTTGTCATCACAATGAACAAAACATGTTGGAGGGATGGGTTCCTGACCCACAGACTCCCCCCAAACTCTGGAATAGATTATGCGTACATGTCAAGCAGGGATCATGTCAGTTGCCCAGCTAGACAGGGCTCCAGGGAAGTAAATATTGTGGGAAGAAATAGCCAGAGAATTGTCATGGCTAGGCTTTTATATGCCCTAGGGCTGATAGCCTAGTACCAAACTATGAACCTATGAACCTATGAACAACACTTTCCATTGCCCTACTTTGGCAAGCCTGTTGATGTCATTCACCTTGAAATACACCTTTGGGGACGAATAACCCAGTAAGCTCCATGGTGCATGCTATAACTTCGTAATGCTATAGTGTGATGTGCTAGTAAGGTAGGAGTTGTAATTCCAGATATGGCAACTGTGAGACTCTGTGTGTGTGTTTGTTTGCATGTGTAGGAATCAATGCTTTTGAGGCCATTCACAGTCACTACAATTTCCATTGCCCTACGTTGGCAAGCCTGATGATGTCATTCACCTTGAAATACACCTTTGGGGACAAAGTAACCCAGTAAGCTCTGTGTGACATACTAGTTTGGTAGGAGTTTGAATCCCAGACATAGCAACTGTGAGACTGTGCGTGTGTGTGTGTGTGTGTGTGTGTGTGTGTGTGTGTGTGTGTGTGTGTGTGTGTGTGTGTTTGCTTGTATGTGTAGGGATCAATGATTTCGAGGCTTTTCAGAGTCACTACAATTTCCATTGCCCTACTTTGACGAGCCTGCTGATGTCATTCACCTTGAAATGCACCTTTGGGGAAGGAGTAACCCAATAAGCTCTGTGGCATGTGCTATAACTATGTAATGCTATTGTGTGATGTACCAGTTAGATAGACATTCTAATCTCAGTGTGTGTTTGTCATCAGCATCCTGTGTAGAGGGAGCTGTGAGTGTGCAATAACAGGACTCATTGTGGAGTAGGGTTTGCACTTTTCTTATATGGTGGGCCTATTATATGTCACAATGTCCACCTTACAAGGACAACAGATGTCAAACAGCAGAGAGGCTGGTGTAGACAATCCATACCCCTACATGTGACATCATGGATTGGGGAACAATATAGGCAGCCCTTGGATTACCCAAAGACTCTCCACCCATGTCTCATACACAAACACACTTGGCTAGGCAACAACCCTTATGTTGGTAGTTCCCTGCATATTGCCCACATATGGTAACCATGGTGTGATTGCAGTGGACTACAGAGGACATGGCACCCTGTCCCATCCCTACAATAGGCAAATCATTGTATTCAGTGGTCCTTTGCTATGATCCCCACTGGACACCTGCAACAACTGTAGAGTCAGCAAATGTAACCCACAAAGGAAATACCATGCCTTATACACATGCCCTGCATGGACAGATGCCACTACCTGCAGTGAATACCTGTATTATGCTGTAAATGTAGGTGCAGGGTTAACCTGGTTTCCATTGCCAGTTCTCACCACATGAGGTCAGGAATGGCACATCAGATGATAATAATCTGTCCACACAACATGCCCCAGACACCCCAGGTACACTTCCACATGTCACAGAACATGCATTTGGGACATGTGCACATCAGAGACACCGTCCATGTTATGGAATATAGAACAAATACATGGCAAGCATTGCACAGCACTGGCCACCCACAATAGTAACCCCGATGAGTGGATGGTGAATACAATACCCACCTGTGTGGGCCAATCCAAAGACTACACCCCTGAACCACACTGCAGACCATTGTCATGTGGCCTGATGCCAAGGTATACCCTTTGCCTAGCCTTGTACAACCTTCTGGTACAGTCAACCACTACACACCTGTGAAGCAATGCACCCATGCCTGTCAGTACTGGCAAACCTGTGTCTGCATGTGTGTGTGGAGATTAATGATTTGGATGCCATTCACACTCACTACACCTCCCATTGCCCTACTGAAGCATGCCTTCTGTTAGTCACCTTGACATACGCTTTACCCATATATCAGCCTGATAATCTCTGTGGTCCATATAATACCTGTGTAATACTGTAGTGTGACAAACTAGTTAGTTAGGAATTCTAATCCTGACCCTGCCAACTGTGATAATGTGTGTGAGTCCCTGAGAGAGTGTGGCTGTGTCATCCTTGACACCTGTTGTTGTGGACAGGCACATGTACTGCACCTACCTTATCCCTCCTTTATCACTGTTGCTAATGTCACTCACCGTCAAATATACCTTTGGACATCTTTCCAACATGCAAGCTATGTGGTGCATGCAATAACTGCATCAAAATGTAATAGCAATGCATAGTCAGGCAGGGGTTTGAAACCCCATACTGGTAAGTGTGTGACACAAACATGCTTAGCTTTCAGTCTCCTACCCCCTCCCTGTCTTACTTTGTCTCTGTCTCTCTCACTCCCTCTCTTGTGGATGTGGAGAAGTACACCTGCTTTGCTTAGGTAGCAGCTGGTGTTTTGTAAGTGATGTTCTTGATCAGCTGATGGCTTGTGCATGAATTGCAGTCCCCCACTAGCTGATTGCATGTGGAACAGCTGTGGTAACTTTCCCATAGCCAATTGCATGGCAACACACTCATATAACTAGGAACATCATGTGGGTGTTGGCCCTTTTCATTCACTGTGAGCAGGACTTCATGTCAGTGTTTGGAAACAGCATCACACATGGTAGTGGGATATACCTCTAACAACATACACTGTGGAGACAGGCCAACAAACAGGAGGGGGATGTTCCAGACATGACTACAAAATGTAAGTCTTGCTCTTCTGCATTTGAAGTAATGTTGGTTTAACAGGGTTTGTGTGGATATGGCTGGTCTACATGATTTAATACCTGTCATGGCAGTGGTATGAGATTGAGGAATTCCCACCTGTATGGCCATCTACAGACTGGCCAGTGTTTGGAGTCTTAAATATGTTGTGTTACTCACAGATTACCTATCTTTAGAACGTCAGAAGCATAGTCTGAGGATTGCAATCAGTACATGGTGACAGCCATGAGAGTTACTGACTTCATATCCCTCATAGGACATATGTCACAACAAACCCTGTTACACCAGTAAATGTATGAAGTTATCACAGCAACATGTCAATACTGGCCCTGTGTTTGTGCCTCCAGCCACAGCTCTGTCAACCTTTGTACACGTCATGCAGTAAGAGATGCATATGTTCAGTACACCATTATTTATTGACATCATACCTAATAACAAGCCAGTGAGATATCAGATGCTAGACATGTTATGTATAGTAGGGGTTATATTCGAGGACAAAACCTTGACATTTTGTTGTAGTGTGTACAGTAGTGAGGTCGGTGTACTTATGGTGATTGTCGACAGTGTGTGTATTGCGAATATGTACCTTTGTCTGTGTACAGACTGTGGTAGATGTCATTGTTCTTGGTCCTGTTCTATCTGATGTTGCATGCTGCTAAAGTGTATGGTATCCTTTCGGCTCACATGTTTGTAGGGCCAAACACACAGATGTCCCATACCACACTCAGGCATCAGAATACACTGTGTATTGGTCCAGTATATGTAGGGTTAGTGTGTGAGTGGCACATATGAGGATGGGGTTAATCAGACAGTCCATATACTGTAATATTAAGCACACTTACCATATGTGGCTGTGGTTGTGTTCACATTGGTTGTGGGTATGCACTTTCACACAGGTGTCTATTACTCTGTGCTGTGACATGCCTGTAGAGCCTGCTATATTTGCAGGTACATGTGTATTCCCCCATAAGGAATGTAGGCCATTGTTGTGGCAGTCTGCCTGTAGTTTGCACAGTGCTTTGTGACATGCCTAGCAGCTCAGTGTACTTACCCAGTGTGATGTTATGTCCAGATAGTTGTCAGATGTACTGCTGCCGGGCCACCCATAACTGTTGTATATTTCTGACAAAGCAGTAAAATGCTGTACAGATGTATGTTACTAACTAGTGGGTAGTATGTGGGCTTGTGACTTCTGCTTCATCAGTTATTATGTATCTGGACAGACAGGAGTGTGTGAATGCATAAACAGTGTGAGCATATGTATTCCAGTGTTTATGTGATATACCCATTTACAAGGCTGTTAACATCCACATTGTTAGGTTTGGTCCACACGTCTTGCACTAAGGGGTTCTGTGTATACCTCTGGACTGACCTGAGTGTGTCAGGCTGTCCACATTTATTGGTCAAATCTCTGCTGTATTCCACAAGACCATTACTGTGATATCTGTGGTACTGTACTATGATGACCTTAGGATGTCTGTAAGTAACTGATGGCATACATGTCAATAGCAGATGAGACCTCCCACACACAACATTTCTGTTAAGACAACCCCTGTTACAGTAGCAACAATCTACATGTATGCCTGCAATACTTACATGACATCCCCTTGTACTAAGAGGTTGCAACTATTGGTGCTGAGGTATGACTCCACTCCATGTTCTGGACATATGTTAAACATATATGTGTGTGTGTGTGTGTGTGTGTATATAGATATACATATATATATATATATATATATATATATATATATATATATATATATATATATATATATATATATAGATATATATATATATATATATATATATATACATATACACATATATATGTCTACACACACACACACACACACACACACACACACACACATATATATATATATATATATATATATATACATATGCACATATAGATACCTACATATATATATATATATATATATATATATATATATATATATATATATATATATATATATAGATACATATAGATACACATATATATATATATATATATATATATATATATATATATATATATATATATATATATATATATATATATAGATATATATATATATATATATATATATATATATATATATATATATATATATATATATATATATATATATATATATATATATATATAAAATGCAATATACAGATGTATATACATACATATATATGAATATATATGTGTCTGCACATGTACACATATATCTACATATATTGTATATTTAGTTATAACAACATACATGATTCAACAGTATTATCGCTAACAAGTACTATGCCATTGTAAAAGTCATAGCAGTTGTTCAATACTATTCAGTATGTGTACTGACAGATATATTAGAAATACAACAACTGTCTTCACAGCTGTGATGGCTTAGTGGCCAGCTGCTGTGACTATAGTGTACACGGTTCTGGGTTCAAGACCTGCAAGGGCTGTTTTTTTTGTTGCTGGGTAGAACAAGGGCTGTTGGATAAAGAGTGGTTAAGGCAGTTTTGAGCAGCTTTAAGCAGATTTGCATGGGTTTGCATGAAGCTAAGTGGTGCTAATATATGGTTAAACGTACAGGGGCTTACACCATTTAGGCTTCGCTTTCCAGTGGGCAAATGTGCTTAGCAGTCATATTTCAGCAATGCTGATTCCTGCTAAGCATGGCTCAGCCCTGGTAGCCAGCACTCACATTTTGGTCTGATAAAATAGCAGGGTAATGACATCTTTAATAAGTGCATTTAATGCCATGTACATAACATGCATCTATGTGCTGTCATTACAGTAGCAAGGGGTGTGAGTCTACTGTCTGGGTCACTTGAGTATATATGGCTTGTACAACACTCTTTTCTATTTGAAGGATGTGGCTATAACTCATACCACACTTTCTGGCCATGTAACCTTGACCGAAACACCAAAGGTGGAGGTGTGTCCATATTCATTAAGGATATCCACACCTCCAGGCTAGTTGCTCAGCATAATGCATCTGAGGTTATCCAAGTGCAACTAACTCTGGGCAAAACTGCAATCCAAATTGTAGCTTGCTACAGATCCCCCACCATGCCCCAGGATTCCCACTCCTCTTTTCTTGATGTATTGGAAAATATTAGGGTTCAACTAAGCACCCTAATAATGGGCGACTTCATCTATCCCACCATTAACTGGGAAAACTACTCATGTACCAACTCCTTAGCTCAACGCTTTCTGGAATTCATATATTCCAATGCCCTGGATCAGCTTATGCACACCCCCACCAGGGGCAACAATATCCTAGACCAGGTCATTACCAACATGAGTCCACACCTGAAGTCAACTCCTCGGTGGTCCGATCCGACCATAAGCTAATCACCCTTGATATCCACATCCCGCCCCACCCCCCATTAAGGAAACCATGGTAAAACATTTCTCCAAAGCTAACTTTATGCTTCTTAAGACAGAGGTGATGAACTTCATGACACCCATGCAGATGGACAATACAGTTACAACTGCTGAATCCTACACAAATGCACTCTGTAAGCGCTTACTTGAGTGCATGGATCGTGCTATCCCAAACAGAACCAAGACACTATCCTCCAAAAAAGGGAAGCCAATCTGGTGGTCCCCTGCCATAAACAAACTGTACAACTGAAGGAAGGAACTGTTGCAAAAGAAAGTAAAATCCCATGAGTGGAGGAGCTCCCTGGTCAGCCTCAGTAAGAATCTGAAATCCCTTATAAGATCCTCCGAAGCTAGCTACGAAAACAAAATTGCCACTGATTCTAAAAACAACCACAAAGCATTCTATAGCTATGTCAAAGAATCTCGATGGCAACACCCAGATCTGCTCTGCGTTACAGCACAAAGATGAAAATTACAGAACCAACTGATATTGCCAACATCCTAGCAGATAGGTTCAGTGCTAACTTTACCCCCTCCTCACCCCCTAAAGGGCCCATATCTATTCAGGAAGAATGCAGAGTCCCTGTAATCACAACTACACAGGTAAAAGCTGTACTCTCTAAAGCCAAAAACACAGCATCCATGGGACTGGACAACATCCCAGGCTGCGTTTTACATGAATTTCAGAACAAACTAGCTCCCCACTTAAGCACCATGTTCAATAATAGGGTTTGTGCCCACTGAATGGCACACAGCAACAGTTATCCCACTTCACAAAGGGGGAGCCACCACTGATCCCAGGAACTATCGACCTATTAGCCTGATGAACCTGGTCTGCAAGGCCATGGAACGTATCATCATGGAACTCATAAACAAAGACATTGGTAACCTCTAAACTCTGGATCCCACCCAGTTTGGGTTTGTGAAAGGCAGATCATGCCTCTTGAACCTGATCAACTTCTTTGAGGCAGTCACCAAAGCCGTAGATGAGGGTAAGGTGGTTCACACAGCCTATCTTGACCTCACCAAGGCTTTCAACACCATCCCCCATACTGGAATTATAGCTAAACTCACTAAACTAGGCATAAATCCCTACATCACAAGATGGGTTGCCAACTGGCTCACTGACAGAGCCCACACTATAAAAGTTGCAAACTCCAAATCTGACCTCAAAGCAGTTACAAGTGGAGTATCACAGGGTTCCGTCCTGGGACCTCTCTTGTTTGGTATCTACTTCTCTGAAGTACAGGCTAACACAGAAGGCCTCTGGCTAATGAAGTTCGCAGATGACTGCAAACTAAGAGCCATAGTCAAGTCCCCAAATGATGTGGACATCCTACAGAAGGGCTTCATTGAGACAGATGCCTGGTGTCAGAGCCATGGCCTCAAGCTCAATGCCAAAAAGTGCAGTGTCATCCCCTTTGGTAAAAACTTTGTACCCATGAACTACCACACAGGCAGCAATCTACTTAACACCAAATGTGTGATAAGAGACCTTGGGACCCAGGTGGACAGTAGTCTCTCCTTTGATAGTCAGAATACCACAGTAGTCAGGAAGTCCTTCTACATAGCACACCATCATAAAAAGGTTCTCATCCAGGAAAAAAGAGGTCATTGTTCCCCTCTACTCGACACTCATTAGACCCATTATAGAGTACAATGCCCATTTTGGAATGTACCTCACAAGACATCTTCAGTAGCTGGAAAGGCCACAGAAGTGCCTCACAAAGAGGATTACTGGCCTCAAACAAATGCCCTGAACCTGAAAAAAATCCAGCTTTACTAAGTAGTATATCGCCTACTCTGAGGTGATCTCTGCCTAACATATAAAGCTATGGTAAACCCAGAGCTGTTGGACATGCTACACCAAAAGAATTCCAAATCCCTCTGAGCTACACGCTCTAGGGACCTAGACCTTGTCACTACAATAAACAGGACATGCTGGAGGGATAGATTTCTGTCCTGGAGACTTTCTATACTCTGGAGCAGGCTACCCATCTATGTCAAGCAAAGGTTTTCATTAGCACTCTTCAAGAAAAATCTTGATGAGTGGCTGGGAAATAGGAAATACACCCCAGGGGTCACTTCTGTGTCTCTGCTCAACAGTGGCACAGGAAAATAACTTTCTTGGGTGGCGTAAGCCAGGGAACCTTGTTGGATAGGCGTACATAGGCCCTAGGGCCGATAGCCTAGTACCTACCTATGAACCTATGAATGTGTTACATACATGGGTAGTATCCTAGGTTATATGCAGTCACACTGGCATGTAGTGTATCATTAAATTACTACTGTTGACAGTGCTTTCCCAAGTAAGAGTAGATTGCAGATTGTGGTACTGGAACCAAATACCCCAGCATGCAAAGATGGACTCTGAGTCCTCACTGTCATGTTCCTAGTGTGTGAGCTGTGTCTCATTAAATATTTCCTACTGGATAATGATCTGATATGTGAAAAATAACTTTAGACTACTGTGTGTATAGCACATGTTAGTGAGGGCTGTCGTCATGTAGTAATGGCATACCTATCAGTGTCAGACATCTATCTGTCAACAAATTCATCCTAATGCATAGCTAGTTGGCTAGCTGATGTCTGTCTGTCTTCTGGACAGATGTGCAGATGGCAGGTATCCATCTTGGCTACTTACAGGCAATCTATGCTTGACTAACACTGACATGTCTGCCCAGTTGTGTTATGAATGCCATAGCTAGGAATCCACACCCTGTATGCACCACATGCCATGGATACCTCAACTACACTACCACAGTCAACAGAACATGCTTGGGTACATGTCTCTGAGACAGACACTGACCATGTTATGTAATACATGTGGCATACATGTCAACTGGAGCACCTCAGTGGCTCTCTGCAAGAGGTACACAGATGACTGGCTGATGCATGTCAATCTCACCCTGAGGATCACCACTGTGGTATCTGTTGATAGATGGCCCATTGGCACATGGCAGGTGGCATGATACCACTGTACACACATCCCCTACACTTCCCATCTCTCCATGCACAATAGTCTGGTACACACCTATGAACACCTGCACCAATACATCCTAGTACTGACAAATGTGTACGTGTGCATTACTGAGAATATTAGTGTCTGTGTGTTTGTAGACCTGTAGTTGAGAATACCCTGAGGCCCTTCACACCCACTGCACCCCCATTGCCATAGTTAGATGTGGCTGCTGCTGTACCAACATTACATGTACCTTGTTACGCTCTTCTACCTAAGGGCTACCTGGGCCTTGAAGTACCAGCACAACACTGTTGTACAAATGGGTTGATAGGCATGGGATACCCACTGAGGTCTAGCAAGTGTGTGTATGTGTGCATGTGTGTATATATGTAGGGTACAGCATTCTGAGGCCACATTCTCATATAACAATATGCAATGCCACATAGTATTAGGAATAGTGATGTTGCTTACCATAGGAGAGGCATGACAATTCATCACCCCACTATGCCTGTGGCATGTGCATTAGATGCATATCCCTGTAGTAGCATTTGTGGGATGGACAAGGGGTTGTATTGCAGTCCTGGTCACTCTGTGATGATGGGTATGTCAGAGTGTTATCATGGGTTTCAGTGCATACAATATCCACTGTGGGGTGTGGGTGCTGGGTATACTGTCTTTACACTATGGTACCCCCAGTACATGTCCCATGTTCCACTGCATGGGGACCACTGTCACCATCAACCATACAGGTCACTGATAACACTATCCAGCCCAGTTATGCATGTGCTGTGTGCAACTTATCTGTAACACAATGGACACACTGACAAAGTAGTTAGCACTGATAAACCCTTGTCTCTCAGATGTGTGTCTGATTGTTATGTGTTTGTCATTGTATATATGACGGTATGTCACACTATGTATTGTCGATAAACAACCAGTAGATCTCCCATTACCATACTGTACAGGCCTGGGGATGTTCGTTACGTAACATTTAACCTGGAACACAACTCATCCTAAAAGCTGTGTGGTGTGTGCAATTAAAGCCGCACACATCAGTAGCACTACATACCTAGGAAGGGGTCTAGTCCCAGTGTTGCCGAGTGTGTGTACGTGAAGGAATTTACTTCTGTTTGCAGAATATACATGTACCAGGAGGTAATCTGTCTGAGAACTGCCTAGCATATACTAACATTTCACAAGTATCTTCCTGTGGACATACCTTCCATCAAAAATAATGGTAGATGTGTAAATGCCCTCTTCCCCACCCTATAGGTGTGCCGTAATACTGAGCGTTGGTATATATAGCTTGGTTTGGCTGTTGTGGACACAATCACCATCATTGCAGTTACTGTTGAGTGTATCCCCCCACTTAGTTGGCTGTAATACTGTACAGTTCATGTTAGCAGGTTAGGTAGTTGTCGATCACATTATTTGCTGTTCTACAGCACCTCTCACCCTCCAAAGTGTAGGGCTGTGCCACCCACAACAGCACACATATGTTTATCAAGTTGAGGATTGCACTACATTGGGGAAGGGTCATATACCCTGCCAGTACCATCGTCAATGACATTAAACTAGCAGACTGCTTACTCCTCAATGTGTTGTTGTGCCTATTCTGGCTTGGTTGAATTACATACCCTACAATGTGTTCCTTGCACAGGTACATACATCCATGTGTACAGTATTTTCGGTGTATTACATCAACACCAAAGCCTCTCTGTGTGTTATACACAGACATGTGGTGTGTACCACACAGTACACTTACCATTGTCCACTGTAGAAAGGCTGATAACAGCAGCCACCATGCACTCACCTGTATACACCACCCCCAGACCTAACAGCCATATGGCACATGCAGTAACTGTTATACAGACCTGTGACGTGTTCACCTGTACCCAGGATATGGCACAGCCAAGGTGTCACCACAGTGCCATACTCCTTGTAGGATACAACAGCAGACCATCCTCCTGCTGACACATGGACACCTACAACACAAACAGATTACATTATGGAGACCACAATCACTCAGTGTTAATAACAGCTATAATGCATCATGGCTGGACAGCTACACTTCCTGACATGCAAGCATTAAACTTTACTGCTGACAACATGTTACACAGCAGTACATTGTTACACCATAGTACAGTCAATGTGTGCATCAGAACCATATTAGCCTGTCCCTGCATCGATGTTATGGATGACAGGGATGTGGCCCAGGTATCATCATATGCACAGGGTGTGTTGTTGGTTTGCCAGAGACCTAGGCTGAGCCATACATGAAAACCATGTGTGCGAGTGAGGGGGTTTAATTACTGATATGGCCATGGTGATGTGGTGTGTGTAGGTATGGGGTTGCCCTAGCTTTGTTTGTATTGTGTTTGAGTATGCATGCACACAGTTCTGCCATGTGGCTGCCCTATACAGGTGTTTATTGGACAGCTGCAGACCATGCCTGGCAAGGTGTGCAGTTCACCACCTCCAGCCATGGACATGAGAACTGCGCCTGCCAGGGGTTCCACAGGCACATCCAGGTACAAGCCATGATATGATACTCTCCCCTGATGATGACATATGTCCACTGGAACCAGGTCCCTCCTGGCACTGGCCAGGGTCACATGCATATGGCCTGCTGTAGTGTGGTGTGGACAGCACTCCCCTGCAGTGCTGGGGCTGGTACTGCCACTACGGAAGTGGCTTGGTGTCCTTGCATGTCCACGTCATCCTCCAGCTGTTAGTGTTGCTGAACTACATCCATGAGGCCATCGCACCATTCCCACCACATGCTTGAGCACGGACATTCCACGGTCGAGGAGTCCCACCATTTCACCCAAACATCTATCCATGACCTCTGTATTATAACAGAGGGCACCTGCAAGATCACAGATGTTGTCAGTAACAGCTGAATAAGTAGCCCTCTTCAGCCTCAGAGCCTGTCTGGTGCAATTTTCCATACATGCCTGTGCCTCCATGACAGCCTGAAACATACATCTGGTGGTACCAGATGTGGCACTTCTGCCAGGGGCATGACCAGCAGCGCTCCAATGAGCACACCTGTACATCTGCCTATGTGGTACCCCACTGGACACCTGGCTATGGCTACTGTGTCCAAACATAAGTGCTATAGATACCACACTGTCATGTCCCATGCCACCAACTGCCAACTGTCCCTCTGCTATGCCTACTGGTGATGGGGTATGTTTAGGCATTGTGACTGTGTGCGGGGATGGGGTGGATAACAGCGGGATGTCAAATGATGGTGCAGCTACAGCCTCTGATAAGCTTGCCTGTGCATCAACACACCCATCATCATTTTCAGTATCTGGATGTTCACCAACATCAGATTGCCTGCAAGAGAGACCCTGACCCACCTCGCCACCTATGAGGGGTAAACAAGAAATGCACTTTAAGACCTGTACTTCACTGCTTAACAGTACACACACACACACACACACACACACACACACACACACACACACACACACACACACACACACACACCCTGACATTCCATCAAACTACTTACCTGTCCCTAAGTTTACAGACTGCCCCTAGTTTATTCTCTTAAGTTCCCCATCCTGCATCAGTCTTGGATAATTACAGTCAATAATACCAATCATTAACGTATCATACTTCTAATTGCCTAGAAAGGTGAGCACAAAACATGACCTGTTACTCCATTATCTCTTTGACATGATTGGAGTTGTGTTTCTAAGACTGCCTGATGTCATCCAGTGTTCACCCTGGGTTTGTCCAGACATCTTGAGCATGGCCCCCATATGTTAGGTTAGGAGCTACTACAGTCACTCTATAATGTCACGCACTGGAGTGTCATATGTAACTATTGTTCAGTAGATGCAAGATCTGTTGCTCTATTAACTTTTTATGTGGACTACAGTAATATTTGGAAACACTCTCTGGTGTTGTCTAGTAATTCCCCAATGCATCTGTAGTGCTGCATACACTGGTATTCTTTCACCTTTCTGCTGATTGCAATTATAACAGTATCCCTGGTGTCTAGTTCCCCTCCCAATGCACGTTCCATGTTACAGACCTTATTATACTATCAGCTGTCCTGAGATTACATGTCAGAAAAGTATTCCTGGTGTCTCATGTATCTGTCCATTTCCTTAGACACCATCCCCCCACTCTGGAATCATAGATAAACTTACTAAGCTGGGCATTAATCCTGTCACTCGATGGGTTGCCAACTGACTTACTGACAGGATCCACACTGTAAAAATAGCCGACTCCAAATCCAGCTCCAAACAAGTGACAAGTGGAGTATTTCAGGGTTCAGTCCTGGGACTGCTCTTGTTTGGCATCTACTTCTCTGAAGTACAGGCCAACACTAAGAGACTCTGGCTAACAAAGTTTGACAGATGACTGCAAACTGGGAGCCATTATTGAATCCCCAAATGATGTGGATATTCTACAAAAGGGCCTTACAGAAACAGATGCTTGGTGCCAGAACAATGGGCTCAAGCTCAATACCAAGAAATTTATAATTATCCCCTTTGGGAAAAAACATGTACCCATGAATTACAACATAGGTGGCAGTACACTAAACACCGAATGTGTGATAAGAAATTTAGGGACACAGGTGGACAGTGGTCTCACCTTCAATAATCACATCACCACAATAGTCAGTAAATCCTTCTATGTGGCACACACCATCACTAAGGGCTTTTAATCCAAAAAAAAGGAGGTCATTGTCCCACTGTACTCATCCTTCATTGTACCCATTATAGAATACAATGCCTATTTGGTTATGTACCTCTCAAGACATCTGCAACAACTGGAAAGGCTGCAAAAATACCTCACTAAAAGAATCACAGGCCTAAAGCATATGCCCTATGCTGACCATCTAAAAAATATCCAGCTATTCTCTGTCGCATATCATCTACTCAGAGGTGATCTCTGCTTAACATACATGGCTATGTCAAACCCAGAGCTGTTGGAAATGCTACACTTAAAGAAATCCCAATCCCTCAGAGCCACACGCTCCAGGGATCTAAACTTTGTCATTCCAATGAACAAAACACACTGGAGGGATAGGTTCCTGACCCAGAGACTCCCCAGACTCTGGAACAGACTGCCCATACATGTCAAGCAGAGCACCTCTTTGGCTCTCTTCAAAAGGATTCTTGATGATTGGATGGGAGATAGGAAATTCACCCTGGGAATCACGTCAGTCATTCTGCTAGACAGGGGTCCAGGGAAGTAAATATTGTGGGAAAAAAATAGCCAGGAAGTTTTATGGCTAGGATTGTATAGCCCTAGGGCCAATAGCCTAGTACCAACATATGAACCTATGTACTGCACAATTTCAAAGGGAAGTTGAGAGGTATGAACAATCCCACACTCACACATGTGCATACATGGACACACACACAAACACACACACACATACACACACATCCTACATACATCAACTCCCCCTCCACTCCACTAGACTGCACTTTCAGACAAAATAACCCCCCCACACACACACACACTTACAGGTGAGGTTGCACAAAGATATTACACACAGACCTCCCATTACCTATCTGTCAACATGCATGACATATGGCACTCAACAGTATGCAGTGCAGCTATAGTCAATCCCTGCTAGCAACACTATACATCTCTTTGATGCATGGGTTGTGTTAGTAGGTTATGCCCCCTTCCCCTGGAACACACTGCACCCATGTACACAGTATTGCTGTGCACCTGTTCAGCACCCTGGCATGTACTGTGCACCATACCTCACAGGTGTACACACCATTGCAAATGTGTATTATTGTGTCAGTTATGTTTGCTTGGCTGTTCACAGCCCCTATGCGTTTGTCCGCCACATACCTGGGATGATATGTGAACAGATGTCATTTGTGAATGCCAGATGTCTGATTTACAGATCTCATCATCAGCGGTGCATGTATGGCCAATACGATTCAATTACATTGACAACCTTCAAACCTTACCGTGGCTATGGGGAGTGTACACACCCTTATTGAAATGGCACCCTCTTCCTTGATATGCCATGGGACCACATTACTGCATATGTTAACATAACATGAACCTGATATGTGACATATGACCTGTGCAATCAAATGCAGTGTCAAACAAATGTGTTAGTTGTGCAGATGCTGATTGAGATGCATATACTTTGTTGGTGCATATCTGTGCACACCCTTATCATAATGGTTTGTTGCACCTACTGTTATGTGTACTACAGCAGCCACTATTCCTGGCAGGGGTATACTAGCATGGGTCATCTGCATTTGCCAGTATTTGGTTAGACTGCCCTACAAATGTCCCCCAACTCTGCTTGATTGCAAGGTCAACTCATGTGCCCATCCCTTGGAGGTCACACAGTGCCACCATGATTGCTGTGGAGTCAGGGTTATGTCTGCCACAGTTCTTGATCTTGACTGTGTGCAGATACAGCCATTTGTAGCATCCTTTGGATCTCTGCTTCAGTGCATTAATGTGTTATGTTGACACCCCCTCCCCACCCTCAGCCTTTTTGCAGATGCTTGACAACTATGGCCTACACGTGTCATTTTGCAGTGTCCTAAACACTGAATACCATCTGTACCAGCTTAGTCCCAGCTAATGAATGGCAAACATACAACAAGGTACAGATGGGGATGGTGGGCCTGAGGTGGGGTGAGATGTTGGCTGTGCAGCACAGGTATCTTAACTGATACCATCTGTAGGTTACCAAGCATACTCCCCAACTACTTAAATACAAAACATTACGTAATCTAGTTAAGAAATTGGCCATGAAAGACAAGACCTCTTACTACGACTCTCCTCAACTGGACAACAGGTCCAACCCACGCAACTTCTGGACTACTCTTAACAAAATACTTTACCCTGGCAAGCCTTCTTGCCCCTCACCCTACCCCAACAAATCTCCTGAAATTGCTACCCTACTCAACAAACACTTCATTGACACTATCCAAAACCTTACACCCTCAAATACTAATGCTGAAACTATCACTCCTACCAACAACCCTCATAGCCAGAATCTCTTCTCATTTAAACCTGTGTCAACCTCCTACATTAAATCCCTTCTTCTTAAGCTTAAACCATGCTCTCCCTCTACCGATAACCTACCTCCTATATTTCTCAAAGTCGCTGCTGAATCTATAGCCTATCCTATATCCATTCTTATTAACAGATCTATACAAGAGGCTACAGTTCCTACTATCTGGAAATCCTTCTATACTATTCCACTGCATAAAGGTGGTAACTCCACTGATCCATCTAACTATCGTCCCATTGCTATTCTTTCTCCCATCTCCAAGTTGCTCAAAAAATGCATACATTCATTCACAACTTCTCAACCATCTCCTCCAACACAACCTTCTCACTCCCACTCAGCATGGTTTCCATCTCCACCACAGCACATCTACTGCCCTCCTGTCTTTCACTCATACCATAGCCAATGCCCTTGATAACAATCAGCTAATATCCTGCCTCTTCCTTGGCCTTTCCAAAGCCTTTGACACAGTCTCTCACCCTATACTACTTTCTAAATTATCTAACCTCAACCTGTCTTCTTCCCCCCTTGCTTGGTTCTCCAGCTATCTCTCAGGTAGACAGCAATCTGTCAAATGGCTCTCCTCCTGCTCTCCCTTTATATCTGTTCCAACAAGTGTTCCTCAAGTCTCTATCTTGGTTCCTCTCTTATTTAATATCTTTGCAAACGAACTATTCACCTCTTGTAGTCAATCTTCTCTTATTCAATATGAAGACGACTCTACACTCATCTCAATCTCCAGTAGTATCACAGACCTTCTCACCCTTACACAAAACTTCTTTCTGTCCAAAGAGAAATGGCTATCTGACAATCTGCTTATTCTTAACCCTAAGAAGACCAAGCTCCTGCTTTTTCTCCCCCACTCTTTTTCCAATCACAAATCTACATTTACCATAATATCCTCTAATAACACAATCATAAAACCTGGACCACACACTAAACTGTTAGGCATCATTATAGATGACAAGCTCAAATTTAACTTACACTTATTGGAAGGAATAAAAAAAACACACCAGAAACTTGGCTTGCTCTATCGTAACAAAATATTTCTTACTCCAAATGCTAGACTCTCCCTAGCTCAGTCCTTCCTGCTGCCCACACTTCTCTATGCAGCCCCAATACTAACCAATATACAAGCTACTACCATGAACAAACTGCAACAAACTTACCATAAAATTGCAAGATTCATTACTAACTCCCCCTACAACTCCCTTCACTGCCTTGCCTTGAACTCATTACAATGGTTCGAATTCCCTCAACTACTGCTACTTTCTCAATTTCAAGTTATTCACTCCATTCTACACAGGCCTTCATCCTGTCCAGCTCTCACTACTCTTGTATCTACCTATACCCCTTATAGAACCCGCTGCACCTCTAACCAACAACTTCTGAATGTAGACCATCCAAAGAAGAATACAGGCAAACTGCAATATAACTGCTCTATAGCCCACACTTGGAACAAACTTCCTCTGAACATTCGCTCCATCATACACCCTGCACACTTCAAAAAGGAACTCAAACATTATCTTCTCAACACTAAATCATTTCTCTGCTTAGAACCTACCTGATATGTCCCCTTTATACAAATGGTGCTCCTTTCCTCTGAACTCCTGAAAACACCTATATCTTCCTACAAAGCCTATGCAATAATTTGATTCACTTGTATATCTCTTATTTGATCACTTGTATATAACTTGTTTTTGTACATAAAAAAAAACACATTAGGGATTCATATACTCATTTCTTAGGGAAAACCCTCTTGCTGTAATTTGAATATATTTGAGTCATAATTTGTATTAGTATGTTATGGAGTTATAATTGGTTATGGTACTTTCTATGTTTTGTTACCTATGTTATCCAAATTGTTTTTGTAATTGGAGCTTTTCTCCTCGGGTCTCCACTGAAAATGGGTTCATGCCCAGCTGGACCAACCCGGTTAACAAATGTCAAATAAATAAATAAATAAATAAATAAATAAAGTGGTCTTGGTACACAAGTGCACATTGCAAAACATGCCTTTTGGGGACCTTTTTCTGTTATGCATACACTACCTGTAGAGAGGCCTATCTGATGTTTCCTGTGGTACAACTGTCCCATCTGATTACCCTAACCCATGGGCCACACTTATGTAGAGTCCAGTCAATTGCTGACATGGGTACATGCACAGCTAGTACTTGCTAGACATTCTTGCAACTCCCTCAGTGTTGTGGCATGTTACTAGGCAGCCTGCATGACTGGTTTGCAACAAGTAACATCATCTGTCTTGGATGGCCATCTGTTTATTTTCCACATTAATCCTGTCCCATACATCCACACCATATATATGACTGTCTGCGCTGTTTGCCATGTTATATGCAATGGTGCGGTATGGCTACATGTCCAACTCCTGGGTGCTACCTGTTGGGTATGGGATCCATGCCATGGCATGTAAGATGTGTGCAAGACATAGCTGCCTCTGTTGCAGGTAAGTGGCACATTTGATGGTCAAATATCTTGGACAGTAGACCATTTATTGGTGTGACATTGGGGACCTATACTTGCTGGAAGGTCCTTACTCATGAATAATGTATGCTGTCAGTACCTCAAAAGCTGTTTCCACTATATGTTATCTGGAGTGTATGCACACATATGCTTCCAGTGTTTGTGAAGGTATGTATTCCCCATATTTGCTGTCATAACATAGGATTCCATATTACACATTCATTGCTCATGTTAGGACCACATTGCAGGTTTTAAGGGTTGTAGACTGCAGTATTGTGATATGCCGTGGTGTAAATCTGTAACAGTTGCCATTATAATAGTGGTATATACACTGTTGTAGTACTGTATAAGGGTGATGTTTCAGACATGCCCCTAATGTAGGCCATATATTCCACCATTATGTTCATCTCTGTGCACACATCTTGCAATGACAGGATGTTCATTATATTGCAGGAGTCTGACATACTCTTCAGATACACCATCATGGTGATCACTGTGATGCAGTGCAGTTAACAGCAGCAATATATGAACATGTACATCATGCATTATGTGTAGGTGTGTTAAATGTGTGCATGGAATATACCATGGCCATAACATGACTGGTGTATTGGCAAACCTGAACAAACACCATACTCACCAGATGCAGGCTGCTGCCCTGGAGGTATACCAGAGTGACCTACATGACTGTGTGAGAGATGTGATGTCAGTAGCCACACCTGTGGCATTGATACAGGGTGGGTGCAGCATTACAGTACATCAACAGTACAAGCCCTCAATACTACAGATTATGCACATCTGTTTATTACTACAGTGCAGCAACAGACTATATATATTTCATCTCATGTATGCATGATCTAACTCTATAGATGTGGATGGATATGCAACAGTGGTCTACTGAAGTGCCCTGTGGCCTTACTTGCATGCTCCTCTGCCATTGTGTGAGTAGCACCCGCCTCCACTATGCTCTTTGCCAGGTGTTGCTTGCAGGTGGGCAGGTACTCCAAGGCTGGCAAGGAGCTCCTCAACATGTTGTCGGGGGGCTGGATGGCATGAACCTCCTGTTGCAAGCTGGTATCCCCTAACTGCAGCAGTACACCGATGAGCATGGCAGAGTAGATCAGTTAATCAATGTCAGACCTGTTCATACCTGTGGTTATGCAGGCTGACATCATTTACCCTGTGGACAAGATCGTTCCACAGAGTGGTCCTCTCCTGCAGATCATGGGCTGTATGGCCAAACAAGGTGTTGTAGTGCTGTGCCAGGTATGAGATGATGACATCATTCTCCTCCGCTGTGTATATCGGCAGGTGTTCCCTCGACATATTGCCTGAAAGCCATAAAGAGGGAAACAGGTCTGAGGACTTCATACTGCAAGGTTATCATAGTTGTTAATACACATCTCTGTCTCCCCCTCACCATATCTGGAACAACAATCTGATAACACAACTCAATGGGTATGTCTACAGAAGGCCTACCTTTGGGACATATATCGTATTGTACAAAAATTTGTGATATGTGCTTGTAGTCATGTTCCATGCTGGAACACTATCATTGGTGGCCTGTTATGGACAATGTCACCTGCATGACATTGTAAGGGCCACTATGGTTAAATATATGCATGTGTTCTGTTTGCTATGTGACTGCTACACATCTGTTTTTTTGTGTTAATGGGGATATCTATGCATGCTGTTAGACATAATCCCGGAATGTGTTGACTATTACTACCCACATATGTTCTATAACAGTGACACAATAGCATGTTTGGGAAACAGTTTCCAGCAGAACCACCTCTCCCACCTCATCTAACCATGTTACCAGGCCACATCACATGTGGGACCTACCCTGAGACCTCCTCATGTACTGGTCCCGCAGTACCTTTAGGTGGAACCACCTCAGGGGATGGTGTTCCCCCTCCTGGGAGCACACACAGACATGATCCTGTCACCCAAAGTCAGGTCCAGGGTCTGGTGCATAGGGAACTCCACAGAGACTTGGTGGATGTGCTACAGCACCTTGAGGCCCTCAGTACACACTCACAGGGTCTACATGCTCCTCCGGCTCAGCCCCCAGCCCAGGCACCTTTAGGGCCATGAAGCTAATGTTGTGACTGCCCATGGGTGGGGATCCACATGTTTCCATATGGGGCTCATGGGCTTCCACATCCCGGACAACACTCCTCATCCAGGGTGTTTACCCACAAAATGTGTCATATACCATCCCTAAATGCTGTCTTATCTGTCTTCTAACCCAACCTACCTCCCCAAATATGCCTACTATCCTTCCCCAAAGTACCAATCCCACCTTCACAAACAAGGGCAATGTGTTCCTAACATGGGGTTCTCACCTGATATAACCATCCATTTTGCACCCACTTACTGCTGTATATATATATATATATATATATATATATATATATATATATATATATATATATATATGTGTGTGTGTGTGTGTGTGTGTATTGATATGTGTGATGTTCCCTCACACATATTGTGCAGCACTGTCATTCAACAGTAGGGGACATGTATTTATATAAATATGTGTGTGTCAGTTTGTATATATGTAGATATGCACGTGTGTAGATATATATATATATATATATATATATATATATATATATATATATATATATAAAATTAGTTGTATATATATATATATATATATATAGAGAGAGAGAGAGTGCATTCAGACATTAGATCCACACTCACTAATTCTCATTCCTGCACAGCTGCACTGTTCTGCCTTGCTACAACACAGATAAGTGCCACATGTGGACACAGCCTAACATTAGTGGGTATATATAGGGACAGATTGCAGGTAAGCCTATTACACACCTATGCCATTTGTGCATGTTACTTTACACATTAACACGTGATTACAACAGTTGTATACAGGCATTCCTACACATTTTATTTATGTAGCACAGTGTGAGTAACAGTGCTTAATACAACAGTACTATTAAGAGAATGCAACACTGCATTACCATATGATACCAGAGTAAACACAAGAAGTGTAGGAGTTAGACTTGTATTGCCAGGCTGTTACCCTTTTATTTACATGCAACCTATATGACTCTTCCTGCCATATTGTCTGGTTTATTCAGTACATCCCATACACAATACAGGTTTTATACTGGCATTTACTTTTCTACTACTTTTACATTTATTTCTTATGACAGTACATGCAAGATTATTACTAACCTGCCTCATGACACAACCTCTGCAGCCTACAGGCATGGGCTTCCTGATTCACAGCCCACTCTGCTGCCACTGTCAAAGACATAAGAGGAATATTTAGCCATACCTATCCATAATATACATGAGCTGGCAATTATTAAACAGGTAGTAGAATGATACTTACACATGGCTGGGACATCACCCATCTGCCTAGCTTCTTGGATCCACTGATCCAAGAGCTCCCTCTTCCTCAGTTTCAGGTCGGCATAGTGATGCTTGATGTGCTCACCAGTTCGAGGGATGCCAGTGGCACTGGTGAGGTCACAGTCAAGATGGTCCCAGGCTTCCACTTTATATTGGGAACCCTGTTACTGGCCCTGCAGAAGTCTCTCTTCATGGTCTTTTACAAAGAGTCCTGACATGACTTTGGACTCCTGGATGCCCCAGCGCTGCACTCGGAAGTGCATTCCCTCTCCAACACCAGCCATAGTGCCTACAGGAGGAAGCTGCATCCAGTTATGTGATGTATTTCCACCTGTGGGGTTTAAATAGGGTTGATTTCCCACACTTTGCCATAATTGGATGGTTTTGAAAATGCTAAGCTATGGGCAATCCTTAAAGGGCTATGCCAATGGGCAAATTGATTTAACTGTTCTACACATTGCTTACACCTAGTAAGCAGGGGTGTGCAGTTCTTAGCATTGCTTATTTTTAAATTTGCACATTATTTGCTGTTTGGCATTGATTTATCATTCATTACATGTTATATATTTGTTTAGTATCCATGATTCATGTGCACATATACTGTATGGGGTCCTTGTGTTTATTGGGGGATTTCACCACTTTATTACAATGACACCTCACATCTGGACTTAATTCAGTACTCCAATTCACATATATATGTTATGTAGTAGGTTATACAACATAAAACTGTTTATAGGTTCCTTTCACATGTAAATTGTGATTTTGCTATAGTGTGGATCTGTTTGGGTATACCTTAATTTTATGTACAGCTGTGATGGCTTACTGGTTAACTGCTGTGATTATAGTGTACAGGGTCCTGGGTTCAAGAGCTGTTTATTTTGTTGTTGGGAAGAACAGAGGCTGTTGACTATAGAGTGATTAAGGCACTTTTAAGCAGTTGTAAGTGGGTTTGTGTGGATTTGTGTGACAGTAAGCAATGATACCTTCTGGTTAAATATGCTTACAGAGAGTTAGCTTCAATATTGCTTAAGCTGTGTGTGCATTGCTTACCCCCGTGCAAACAGGATTAAACCTACTTAAACTACTGCTTAAAAGTTCTTACTCCCACTTACCTCCACACTAATTTAGAAAGAAATGAAACATGGGTCTTGGCAAAGTGGTAGATTTCAACAATGTATGGATTTATCATTCATACACATTATACCTTCATTTAGTATCCCTGATTCATGTGTAAGTATACTGTATGGGGCACTTGTGTTTATCTGTGGATTGTACCACATTATTACAATGATACCTCAAATTTGTACTTAATGCAGTACTCCAGTTCACAAATATATGTTATTTAGTAGGATATACAGCAAAAAAATGTTCATAAAGTGATTTTGGAATGGAATTTACTACAGCGAGGATTGAACTGGGAATAACTGCTCGCAAAGCGAACGCTCTAACCATTACACTACTGTAGTTCTGCTTCAATTTAATGTATCTTGCTATTTATCTTCTTGTGCTATTTAAGCTACAGTATGCTAAGCTAAGCAATGGGAAAACCCATGCACCTACGGTTAAATTTAATCTGTTAGAAAAAAAATTCTATACTGTTATTTTCTCCAGGAAGGGACAGGTTTCACTTATTGCTGTGGATTTCTGCGTGCATCTGCACATTTGGCAGACATCCTAGCAACCCCCCCATACCTCTCAACCTCTTCAGGCAAACTATCTGGACAAAGCTTGACAAACTGTGGTACAACTATGGACATATTTTAATTATTGGTCTTATAAACTTGGGAAAGTTGCTAGTGTAACAGGATTTGTTTTAATGTATGTTTTCTGAGATATTTTGGTGTCTGAGACTCAAATTTATGCCATTATTTCACGACTTCATTCCTGACATTATCCCGTTATTTCCCTGTACAAATGGGGTACAGGACAACTGTATGGGCAACAAATCTGGACATTATGCAATGATTTGTACAGTTGGAAGGTATGCAACCTCCTATGAGCATTCTCGCTCATTGTAATTGCTGAACAGCACTTCCTGAGTGCAGCGGCATGTGAATTGTGAGAGCCATGCTCTCAGACACAACCCCTGCACTCGTCCATGCTCCATGTATGTTTAGCAGCAGAGGCAGTGCCGTGCTGCTGTGCTGCCCTTAAATGGTCATTTCCATGTAGGACATTAGTGAATCCTGGATATATGTTTACATAACACTAACTTTAAATATACATATACAGAATATCTATTCTAAAAATCCTACTAAACATATACAATTTTTAACTTTAATAAAGGGCTAATACAGCAGGGTTCATTCAACCCAGAGGGTGCTGTTGCATTTAATTTCAACTGTCAAATAAGTTCCCTAGCTAACAGGTGTTCTTCAATAATATAGCCCCTTGGGTCTCTTTTTATCTGCTCTAGAATAGTAAATTTAAATATGAGACTAGGGCAAGCCTGTATATGTCTGTACAAGGCATTAGTATTTTTTGCTTTATTAACCTCCGGGTCATGTTCATCAATTCTCTCTTTTAGTTTTCTGGAGGTTCCCCTATATAAAAGGCAGGACAAGAATCACAACAGGCAATATAAACTATCCAACTAGACTTATAGTTGAAATGCTCTTTAACTTAAAATTTGTGCCCTTTTATATGAAAGGTATCACCCACTAATATAAACTGGCACTGCCTACAATGTCCACATTTAAACATACCACTATTACTGTGCTTACTCAGATTTCTGGCTTTTCTTTCCACTAGATTCTTGAAACCCTTTTTTCCCTATAAACCATTTTTGGCTTGTCACCCAACAATCTCCTCAAGTGTTCATCAGAGTATATAATGAGTCAGTTTTCTAAAATACAATCCACTATTCTGTGGGTGTCAATAGTAAACATTTTATGTGTGTGTATGATGACACATAAGTGCTAGATTCTGGTTCAGTTTCTAGTAAAGGTAGTAGGTGGGAACCAGAAATCATATGACCAGATGTATGCCATGTCATTCTGTAACCCAGCACTGAAATTACATTTTAATGCCAGAGGAGACATAAGTCTCAGGGCAGTCTGTTTTTGAAACCTGACACAGAAGAATCACTCACTTACTTCATCTTGCCTTGCTTTAGTAAGTCTCCATGGAATAGTAATTCTTTAGTTCAGTCAGGAAATATAGTGAGATTAGTTTAGTATTGTTTTTTCTGTATCTGTGTGAATATGTCCATTGGTATTATTTTTAATATTTCCTGTGATTAAACTCTGGTGTTTATTGTAAATAGATATTTAGTATTTTCATGTTTTTATTAGTTATTATTAAATACATTTAAACTTTTCCTTGTGGCTGGTCTTTTAGAGAATATTTTAAGCTTTAAGTGTACTTATATTTGTTTGCTGACACTGTGGCCACTCATGAAAGTCTTGCTACATTTGTCAAATACTACCATTTGTATTAGTATTAATTTTACTCAGTATAATTGGTTACCCTTATAAGAGCCTTAGATTAGCTGGCTGGTGGCAGTTTTACTACTTTATAGTCTGGACAAAGGGTAGCAGAGCAAGGAAATCTGTGTCACCTTTTCCCGCTTGTGTGTGTGTGTGTGTGTGTGTGTGTGTGTGTGTGTGTGTGTGTGTGAAAATCAAATCTCAAAGAGTGTGTGTATCAGCTACTTGGAGCAGGGACACAGAGCACTGGTTTCACAGAAATGGTGGTGGAGGACTTGGCTTGGAACAGTCAGCTGAGGACTCATTTCTCCAGCTGTGTCAGTAGGGAGTCTTACTGGGGACCCGGAGAGAGACAGGGAAATTAGCCCCAGGACTGATAATGTTTCCTGAGTGATATTAAGGGAAATTGTGCTTGGTACAGAGAGCTTTATCTGGAAATACTGTATGTATTTATCTTTGTTCCAAGTGAACATCCCTCACTGGTGTCAATAGTGACAATTGAGACTCCTTGATTACTGGCCCAGAGGAGGGTCGTCACAGTATGTTTTTTTTTTTTTTTTTTTTTATTTTATTTATTGAAATAAGTACTTTGTTTTGAGTGATCTTTTCAAGAATATTTTCAAAAGATGTAGCAGTAAAGTTGTTCTTGCAATCTTTGAATTTCAGATCATGCAACCAGGCTGGTTGTGGTAGCAAGTTCATGGGTGGATGGAGCTTCAGTGAACTGCAAATATCAACATGTGGGGTAAGCATAGTATAGTGTTCCAAAGAGGAACACTGTTAAAGGTGTACCTTCAGGTACCAGTGTCTCCTGTATCACACCTCCAGCACATCAAAATAGCTATGGGGAAACATTTTAGAAAGTCACAGTGGTGTTTAGAAAATTCAGTAAAGACATTTCCAACTGAATATTTTTCAGACAAAACTGTGAAGGAAGAGAACTTTAACCAACAGTTGCCAGTAACCTGCACATGATTTCCTTTGCTATTTCACCGATGAGAGCCATAATTGTTTATTTTACTTATTTATTTTACATTTGTTTACCAGGATAGTTCAACTGGATACATGTCCATTTTCAGCTAAGGCCCGGGGAGAAAAGCTCCACAAAGACAAACTTACATAGATTACATGGAAGTTAGCAAACAATTATAAAAACAAAGTGATTATATACAATGGGTTAGTAGTGTTCCCTAGTAGAGACACAATTGTCATGGACAGACAATTAAAAGTAAGAGACATCAGATTGGAAGCAGAGCTTGGTGATGTAGTTACAAGTTATGATAATTGCAGAATATGCTTTTAGTTTATAACTTAATCAAGGTTGGTACATGGGCATAGCCAATTCACTTTGAGATACTGTTTGAGTTTTTTTTTTAAGAGACTTTTGGAGGATTGTAGGGTTATATAGTTTGGCAATGAATTCCAGGTTTTGCCAATGAAGTTGGCAAATAGGGATTCACCAGCAGAGATATTAGCTTTGTGGATTTGGACCAGAAGTTTATCGGCTGACTGTAGGTATCTTAGATTGCTATATGGCTTAATAATATTTTTAAGTGAGGGGGTATCCTCAGGGTGGTACAAAATTTTGTGTGCTATTAAGAGTTGATTGAATTGAATTAAGCTGGGCAGTTCTAGCCACTTTAGTTGTTTAAGGTTCTGGCAGTGGTGTGTTCTATAGGTGGAGCCAGTGGCGAATCTGGCAATATGATTGTAGCTATGGGACAGCTTACCTAGTTTGGATTTGTTGAGGTTTGAGAGTACATGCGAGGCATATAAGAGAGTAGAGAGTAGGTGTGATCAGGCAATTGCAGTCCTAGCCTGTGGGGTTAAAAATGTCTTGTTTCTATACAGTGATCCAAGCTTTTTATTGATGGTCTTTATGGTTTTGTTGACCTGTCGTTCAAATTTGAGATTATTGTCTATGATAACCCCTAGCAGTTTGGTGTGATTATCTGGGGAAATAGTGGTACCATTGTTAGATGTGACAGAGAATGAAAGTGTGGTGGATCTACTAGTGGGAGAAGAGTAGAAGTTTAGTTTTATTGGGGTTCAGTAGTAGGCGTCGATTGGTGAGCCAGTTCTCAATAGTGTTAAATGTATTTTGGGTTAAGAGTTGCAAGTCTGATGGGGAGGTGGTTGAGTAGATGAGAGTGGAATCATCTGCGTATTGGATGCAGGTGGCTTTAGGGATAGCAGTGTGGAGGTTGCTGATAAAAATATAGAAGAGTAGTGGACCTAGTATGGACCCTTGAGGGACACCAAGTGTGAGAGGTAACAGGCTGGAGAGTTTGCCTTGCCATAGTACTGCCTGCTGAGTACCAGTCAGGTAGGACTGGAACCAGTGGATAGCAGGCTTGTTGAGGGAAATAGATTTTAGTGAAAGAATGAGAAGTTCATGGTTGACCATGTCAAAGGCTTTTGATAGGTCAAGAAAGAGGGCAGAGGTTAGCCTATTGTCATTTCTGTTTTAGTTTATGGCAGTAGTAAAGGAAAGGAGGGCTGAGGTGGTGCTGTGGTATGGCCTGAAACCATGCTGGGAGTCGGATAGTAAGTTATTCTGTGAAAGGTATTGCATTAGTTGCTTGTGTACACATTTCTCCATTATTTTGGCTAGTGGGGAAAGAATGGCAATGGGTCTATAGTTGGATATGTCTAAGGAGCTACCACCTTTATGGAGTGGGATGACGTGAGATATTTTCCAGAGGGAGGGGATAGCATTTTCGGACAAGGTTCTGTTGATGAGGATAGATATGGAATATGCAATGGCATTTGCAGCTATTTGTAGGTATTCTGCAGGGAGGAGGTCAGCAGCGAGGGTGGTAGGTTTTAGATTTTTTAGAAGTGCCTTGATAAAACTAGTGGACATTGGTTGGAAGCCAAATTCTGGATGATTATTAGGTAGATTAGGCATGAGGTTTAAGTTAGAGGGAGTTAGTTGATTTGCTAGATATTGGATTGTTTCAGTGAAAAAGTTATTAAAGGCACTAGCTATTGTCTCTGGGGAGCTATGGGTGTAGTTAGCCAGGGTTGGGGTGGTAGAGTGACATGGACAAAGTAGTTGATTTAAGCCTGCCCAGAACTTTTGAGGGTTGTTGTGGTGTTTTTGTAGGAGATTTTGGTAGAAGCTTTTTTTATCCGGTAAAATAGATTTTTTTTGTATCATTCCTGAGTTGACAATATTTTAGATGGTCAAGTGGGGCTTTGGTTGTTCTCCAGCTGGCCCAGGCTCTGTTTCTAGTTTTGATTTTTGCTTTGGTATCTTTTGTGAGCCATGGTGCTGTATTTTATCTAGCTTTTATTGTACATGCTGGAGCATGGGAATCAAGGATACTTAGGAATTTAGAGTTAAAGTGATCTATGGCCTCCTCTAATGTTAGTTTTTTTAGTTTTGAACAGTACACTGCTTTTAATTCATTTTGGAATATAGCAGCATCAAAGTTTTTCCTGTTTCTAAATGTTTTATATTTGGGCTGGTGAGGGTTTCCTGTCTTATGTTTTATGATATAGGTTAGACAATGGTCATTGAGGTCATCAGGGAGAGTACCAGCTGTGTACAGTTGGGGTTGGTTATTAACTAGGATCCAGTCTAGAATACTTTCCTTGTTGGTTGGTTTGTTTATCCTAGTGGGAGAGGTTATGGTCTGTTTAAACCCAGATAAGTTTATATGAGTGTGGGGGGGGGGGGGTTGGAGTAGCAGGGGTGCCAGTCAGTGTTAAAATTACCAAAAATTATGGTTTCTTGGGGATAGGTAGTGGATAACCAGTAAAGGAGATATTCTAGGGTATTTAGGTTGTTGCCTGGTGGACTGTATGCACAGATTATGTTCAAGTGTTTGTTTTGGTTAATCTGTAGCTTGGTTATGAGGAGTTCCGCGTTATTGAATTAGGGAGGTTGAATAGTGTCTCTATTAATGGTTAGAGTATTTTTATAAAGGACTGCTATCCCACCTCCTTTCCTTGTAGCATGGTCTAACCGGTGAATATTGTATCCTAGAGGTAGTATCTCATTGTCAGTAGTACTGGGTTTTAGCCAGGTTTCCGTAAGACACATAATGTCTGGGGAGTGGGTTGCTAGGAGGGTGTGTAGGTTGGGAATCTTATTGTTAATACTTCTAATATTTAGGTGAAATGTTAGGAGGGAACTAATGGGAGTATTCATGGGTAGCTTGACTGTGGGGGTTGTGGTAGGGGAGTGGAGGTTATTGGGTGTGGGTGGGCCAGGGTTGGGATGAATGTCTCCATGTGTTATAAGGTTATAGTGACAGGATATTACGAGCTTGAGGAGTTTGTTTATAAGCTTTATATAGTCTTTGTCTTTAGGATTATGTTTTGTGGCTGTACAGGGGTGGTATTTTATAGAGGGTGATATATTCGGTGTGCAGGGGAAGGCAAAGTGTTTGGTGTTTTGTGTGAAGTCGTGGGTGTCTGTTTGACCATTTGGATAGTGAATTCCATGGTCAAGTGTTTGTTCTTAGGCAGTGAGATGGTAAAATAGAAACAGTATAGGCATTTGGGTAATTAGTGTTTTTTTGCTTGTTTGCATTTTGATAGGGGGCGAGCCAAATTTGATGGCTGACTGTGCTAACAGGGTTTGGAAGAAAGAGAGAGAAGGAAATGGGTTAAGGGGGCAGAGGTGCTCAATGATGTGTGAGGTGCTGATTGGTACTTAGCAGGAGGGGAGTGGCAAAGTCTGGTTTAAATTTAGCACTAGTGGGGGCGGGTAGAATTTGGGGGCAGGGAGAAGAGCGGGGCTAACACTGACTCTGAGAGTTACCTTGGGCTTTTGGTTTGGTTTGTATGATTGTATGTAAGCAGTGTTGTTGGCTGTACTTTAATTTGTTTTATTCTTTTTTAATTGTACACAAATTTTCAGGCTAATTTTAATTGGATCCTAGGGGTAAACTAGCAAATGTAGTCAATAAGGAGGGAGCGAAATTACTTTACCAAATTAAAAAGTAAATGCTTGGGATTGGAACACTGTGTGAGTGTAAGGCTGATTCAAAGTAGTATAGCCCAATCTAGTGGCAATTGGCTAGATCCCTTCACTGTTGTTGTGCATTCACCATTAAGCCTCAACAGTTTACAAAAACTAAATTTTAGTTCTCCTATTTCAATTGAAAAGCTGGAGGGAGTCAGGTTCTTGCTTCCCAGAGGTTTTACTTAGTTAAGATAGCCAGCTTCAGTGGAGGAGGTAGAAATTGCTTTATGCAGTGAATCCCAGGTGGTGGTGGTGGTGGTGGTGGTGGTGGTGGGGGGGGTCACTCAGGAAAGAAACCAGTGCAAACTGAAAAATAAAGGTAAATAAGGCAGAATTAGTGCAAAGGTTACAAGAATGTTAAGTGGAGAGCATGCAAAGAATAAAGCTGGAGAGTAAAATTTATTAAATCGCATACATTATAATTAAAATTGATTATAGTGCATACTGTATCAGCTCTGTAAAACCACAGACTAAGAGCAGTAACATACAGCCTCTAAGTCCAGTGATAACAGCTGTATACTTCAGTGAATACACACAGTATATAATGCACAAAGCAAAGTATGGCTGTTTTAGGACAATAATTCTAGAGCTATGTTATTCAGTATGAACTAACAGTAACATGAACTGCATTCACTTACCCTTCTATAAAAGCAGTTATAAAGTCTAGCCTGTAAGTCTTCTAAGTACAGTAGCATGCCATAGGAGTGTTTACAAATGTAATCAGAACATGAATGACCTCTGCAAAACAGCAGGATGCCTGTCAGATATTCAACAATTAAAGCTCTACCTTCATAAAGCAAGATAAAAAAACAAGCTGTTTGTAAGTTAGAAAATTAGCTAGCTCTCAAAACATATAGGAGTTCTGAACAGCAGTTACAGCTTAGCACCATCAAATACCTCAGTAGTTAACAGTAATAACCAAATAAATCAGCAGCTAACAGGAAAGAGAGGACAGTAATGCAAAGTAACCTACTTACTGTGCAGGCACTACGAACAGAGGGGTAGGGAAGGTACAACAGCTACAGGATGAAATGAATGTGAGTCAGGTAGTAGAGCTTGATTAAAGATGGCACCCTAGGAGGGGGCTGCCTAATGAAGATAATCAGGGGGTGGGGGTGGAAGTGGCAGATAGGGAGAATGGAGAAGAGAGCAGTCAGGATAGGATTAACCAGGAACTTATGGATCCCTCCCCCACAGGGAGAAGGGCTGAAAAACTATCAGTGTAAGGTGAGGACTGACTCTGAGAGTTACCGTGGGCTTTTGGTTTGGTTTGTATAATTGTATGTAAGCAGTGTTGTTGGCTGTACTTTAATTTGTTTTATTTTTTTTTAATTGTACACCAATTTTCAGGCTAATTTTAATTGGATCCTAGGGGTAAACTAGCGAATGCAGTCAATAAGGAGGGAGCGAAATTACTTTACCAAATTAAAAAGTAAATGCTTGGGACTGGAACACTGTTGAGTGTAAGGCTAATTCAAAGTAGTATAGCCCAGCCCAATTGCTGTACAGAGGAGGAAATTATTTCTTATTTTAGAGCTTTTAGAGCTCTTCATTTAAAGAATAACATGAAGAGCACCAGCAAAAGAGGGACATATATACAGACCTGAATGTAGCTCATATGACCTGGGTTTGATTAAGTGGCCCTCACACTGGAGGTCCTGGTGAGAGATGAAACAATAATGAAGAGGCAATGCCAACTCACTTGTCTTGGGGGGGGGGGGTGATAATATGGAGTGCATGTCATGGGCACACTTTACCATTACAGAATCCCATTAGAGACTAGAGACTTTACAGAACCACAGATTTTAAGGGTGCAGGGAGCCTTGAGGGTTTATCTTACTTGCAGAAGCAAGTAACATGCTCTCTCTGACAAGCATTGTACATCAAGACCTGTATCATATCAGTGGCTTTGCACTGTAGACATTAGAGGTTAAACACAAATTTAATGTCCCTGAGAAGAATAACAGCTTTTCTCTTTACCACTTAGCACTTAGTCCTTCCAGAAATTAATGAGTCTCCCCCAGTAAAAGAAACGGTTAAACTGAGTGAATGGAGAAAGAAAACGTAATCGGGGAAGGTGGGAGACAAGTGGCAGAAAAACAAAAAGAGGAGCAATAAATCAAATATTATCTGTCAGCAGTTTAGCCAACTATCTATAAAAAAATTCCCAGAGAGAAAGGTGGTCAGGGAAGGAAATGGACCATTTCAGCCTGTTTGTGTGTTGGAGAGGTCTTAATTGATGGTTCACAGGTCTTGCTTCACAAGTTCATTTCACAGCTGTAGTATCAGCCATGCATAGCCTACATATTCTCCCTGCATGCATGTGGGCTTTTGTTTAGGTTTCTAGTTTCCTTATACATCCCAAAGTTATACCACTAGATAAACCCATAAGCCAATGTCACCTTTTGGTGTATGTGTACACTATTTGTATGAGGTTGCATTGGTGTTCTGAGATGATCCTATGTCCTGTTAAGAACTGAAACCTTAAATTATGACTGGAGCACAGGGTATGATCCAGCTGCCCCAAAACCATCAATATAAAGCAAGAATGAATGACTATAAAATGTGGCAGCACTAGCTACCCCTCAAAAAGAGCAACAGATAAATTATGCAACCACTTATGATGGATGAAAGTCTAAAATGTCACATTTATTTAAAATAAAAACTTCAAATGAATGAGAAATATTACTGAAATACTGCACATGTACTTTATACACAGTGAATCTGAAATCACCCCTGAACTACGTCTGCAATGCCATGTCATTAAGTCTCTAAATCAGTCATCCAATTATGGGTCTCAGAATTACAATAGGGAGCCATGCAGTAACTTTATTTACATCATGTATTTTTGCACATTTAAGCCCTGATTTGCAGAACTTAATAAGAACATTTAACACAGTAAAATACATTGAAGGTTGTTGTATATTTGATTAATCAAACTCACCCAGGTACTATTCTGGCTTTCATTTAGGCAGTACATTGAAAAGATTTTGTTAACAAACTGTTTGTCACAGAAATGTATTTACACAACCGTTTACTCTACATTCCATTCCATTTCACACCTCAGAATGCAGCAGGTCAAAGTGCAATCAATGAAATCTGACAACTTTTCTCAGCAAACATATCTACAACTTCTCTGCAGAAAGAAAATTAGCTCAGACAGGAAGCTGATGTTATATTTTATCTCAAAACATTTGAGCACAAAAGGCTGTTAATGGCAATGAAGTAAAATGACTGCCCTCTGAATATGGCTCAGTCTGCATTTATGGAGTATAAAGAAAATATCAGTATAGTGCAATTGTTGCAACAACGTTTATAATGCTCTGAACGATTTTCATTATTTTATGTGAAGTAATCTACAAAATGGTTGTGAAAAGAAATAAAACCTGATGCAAAGTACTGGAACCAGCATTAGGATAAAATTATTTGGACTTATTCCAAGCTCTGCACTTATTGTTTGCTGTGGCAGGTGTGACTCACATGCAATTATGAAAAGGTTCAAGAAGGCCCTGAAAATGAGTGAGTGAATGAATGAATGTAGTTGTTGACTAGTGGAGGAAGTGTACTAGAAGTAGGTTTACAGCAAAACAGGGTGAATTTTATATGCATTCACCTCCAGCATTCAGGTTGTTATCTAATACTTCATAGCTGTCAACCTCTTAACACATAAAATCTGGGCAAAGACAAAAATAATGGGGGAGAAGACCCAAAAATAGGGACAAATTTTAAATACTGCTCTTATAAACTTAGAACGTTGCTAGAGTAAAAGGTTTTGTGTTACCATGCATTTTCTGAAGGATACTAAATCTGAAACTCAAACGCCTGTCATTATATAGTGAATTAAATCCTCACCGATTTGCCACAAAAATCCAGAAAGCCACAAAGTTTATGAGGAACAGACCCAAAATATGAGGCAAAAATCTGGACATTCTACAAAAATTTGGATAGTTGAGAGGTATGTACTTGATACGTGACGTCTTAGTAAATAATTTACACAGGGGTATACAGTATTGTGGAATGCATCCAAATATCATGTGGTATTGTCATGAAGGTTTTAATTAGATTTTATATTGGTAAAATCCCAAGTTACCACACTATGCTCTGTTCTGTTTTGACTTTGAAAATTACTTAAAGTTTGAGCTAACAGCTTATGATGCACATTTTATTAATTAACATTTAACAGAATTCAGAAATGGTTAGGTGATATATCAAGACTAAAGCAGATAAGGGATTTCACACCCCCCTTTATGCCCTACTAGATGCCGGATTTGGCTTGCCAGAATGCAAAAGGTTAGAGACCACTAATGTGTGAAAAAAGTAGTGGGCTGTCTATTAGACATCTATCCAACCATGGATCCATTCACAACCCCTTTTCCCATTTCTACACATGGGGTCAGGTTGTCACTTCAACAGTGGCAAATATCTAGAGCCAAGGTATACACTGCTGGGTGGTTACAGCCACACACACACACACACACACACATATATTGACCTACATTCTGTAATAGAGCAAGCAAGCAATCAGTAAACTGATATGGATACACTACTTGTTACTTATGAATGATAACAAGCAGCAGAAAATGTAACTTTTTTGCAGCAGGCTACAATGTGTGAATGTGAAATAAAAGGCAGAAGAGCTATCATGTAAAGGCTTTCACAGAATAACACCTGAATTAATAATAATGCTGATTGTGAAATATATAGTTTTCAGTGGTGGCTGGTGACTTCAAATCGAAGGGAGGCTGTAGGAGACAGCTGAATGGTTGGGGCCAATGGAAAGGGGTGTGGCCAAACAGAAAGGGGAGGAGCTATGTTCAAAACCACAAAAACTGGAACTTTAAATACGCTGCCCTGGGTGCCAAACTGTCATTATGAGAGTCCAATCAAGACAATGTGAAGTGTAGAAGAATATTTCAATGTATTAGCTGCATGACAGCTTACTTAATATCTAGATGGAAACAAAAAGGCTGTGAGGCATGAAAAATAAATTACTTTTTAAATACATTACTGGAATGCCAGTCAAAATCAAGTACAAGAAAAACAAGCAGGACTCAACTCAAACCACTTCTCCTTACACTGCAGTTCTAATTATAATTTATATTCAGCTTTATAAAACGTATCAAGTAACATGCTGAAAATAGCAATCTCTGTGATACCCCTACTTGTAAAAATGTTTCTTATCCAAAAAAGACCTGCTGCCTGACAACAACTATCTACTTGTTTCATTGGGAAAGCATGATCAAAGTAAAAAATGAACAGCAAACAAGAAACAAGCTCAAGATAAATTGCTTAAAGGATTACTGCACAGGTTATGGACCATACATGATACATGAGCTTCTTAAAGTACTGTAATTCTGTCCTTTATTACGAATACTGTCATATGCATTTCAATATCCGAGGCTTATACGTTATGTAGTTATGTAAATATTCTCTGCATGGCAACAACAAAAAGGCTTTCAATGTTGGTAATTCTTTAACAGTAAGCTTATTAAAGCTTACTAGCATCTTACAATCGCAGACAAGCTTACCTGATGGTCATGAAAGCACTGCTACTTAAACATAGAGCAACAGGCACTTTCTGAATAATAAGAAGCATAATCAACAGCAAAAATATGACAGAAAACCAGAACGTTCTACAAAATCAAGCAAGGACAGATGAAAAGCCACTGTAATACTTGTGTCCACCTTGGATGGGGGGGGGGGTACTCTGCACACTTAAACTGCATAACTGCTTCTTGCCTTGCTTGGACACATCCAGAGTCACTAAATGGGAGATTGGGGTGCAACAAGTATGTCACAACTTGAAATGTCTCTGACTGCGATGGCCCTGACACATTTGTCATACCTCTCAACCTCAAAACAAGAAATCTGGACAAAGCCATACACAGAAGCAGAACAAAGGCCCAAAAATAAGAACAATATTTAAAGATTGCTCTTATAAACTTTCTAATAGAATAGTAGGTCTTGCATTAGTATGAATTTTCTGAAGGGTATGAAATTTGAAACTCGAATGTCTGTCATTTTCTTACTTCAGTCTTTAATGATTTGACACTAATTTGCCAGAAAACCACAATTTTATGAAAAATGGACCAAAAATGTGATGCAAAAATATAAAATAACCACACAATACAGCTGAGAACCTGTCAAAGGGACACTTTTTAATATTAGTACTGTTAGCTTGAGTAGCTGACAAAATAAATGAATATACATGCATTTCTGAAATAAAAGTAATCTATAACTCTGATTATTACAGTTATTTATTAATTGTAAACCCTTCACGTTTTCTTCCAAAATTGCCATTTTGCAGAGGGATTATTAGAGGCAGAGAAACATTTCATAGGTTCATAGGGTCATACTAGGCTATCTGCCCTAGGGCATTTATAAGCCTAGCCAGAATGTGTTTGGCTTTCACCACCCATTTTAAACTAATTTTGCTATGCCCTTTTTTGAGGTTAGTATACTGTGCCTCTGTCTAACAGTGACACAGAAGTGATACCCGGGGTAAACCTACGATCTCCCATCCACTCATCAAGATTCCTCTTGAAGAGAGTCAATGAGGGACTCTGCCTAACCTGGACTGGGATTTTATTCCAGAGTGAAGGGAGCCTCTGGGTTATGAATCTGTCCCTTCAGCATGTCCTATTTATTTCAATGCTGAGGTTCAAGTCTCTCGAGCGTGCAGCTCGATGGGATTTGGATTTTCTGAGATGCAGCATGTCCATTAATTCCAGGTTGGACATGGCTTTATACGTCAGGCACAGATCGCCTCTGAACAAGCGGTATGCCACTGAGTAGAGCTGGAGTTTCTTTAACCGGGCAGCATATGGCATCTGTTTGAGCCCTTTGATTCTCTTGGTGAGGTACTTTTGGGGTCTTTCCAGTTGCTGCAGGTTTCTGGTAAGGTACATCCCAAAAGGGGCATTGTACTCAATTATGGGCCTGATGAGGGATGAGTAAAGAGGCACGATGACCTCCCCTGATCTAGATGTGAATCCCTTCATGATTAGGTGGGCTATATAAAATGTTTTCTAACCACTTTGGCCACGTGGTTGTCAAATGAGAGATTGCTATCAACTTGGGTCCCCAGTCCCTAATTACTTCTTCTGTACTTAATGGATTACCACCTACGTGGTAATTTGTGGGCACTTTGTTTTTGCCAAAGGGGATGACTATACACTTTTTGTCGTTTAGCTTGAGGCAATGGCTCTGGCACCAGTTGTCTGTTTCTATGAGGCCCTTTTGGAGGATGCTTGTGTCGACTGGAGAGTCGATTATGGTGCCCAGTTTGCAGTCATCTGTGAACTTGGTCAGCCACAGTCCTTCCGTGTTGGCCTGTACCTCCGAGAAATATATACCGAACAAGAGAGGTCCCAGGACTGAGCCTTGTGGGATGCCACTTGTAACTGGTTTGGAGTCTGACATGGCTCCATCAATTCTAACCATGTGGGTTCTGTCCTTGAGCCAGTTTGCAACCCATCTAGTGACATAGGGGTTTATATTTAAGCTGGTGAGCTTATCTATAATGCTCGAGTGGGGTATTGTATCGAAGGCTTTTGCAAGGTCCAGGTAGGCTGTGTGGACCACCTTCCCCTCGTCAATGGCCTTGGTGACTGTTTCAAAGAAATCAACCAGGTTTAAGAGGCAGGATCTGCCCTTAACAAAGCCAAACTGGGTAGGATCCAGTGTCTGTAGGTCCCCAATATCTTTATTTATGAGGTCCATGATGATCCTTTCCATAGCTTTGCAGACCAAGCTAGTCAGGCTTATGGGGCGATAGTTTCCAGGATCCGTTGAGGCACCACCTTTGTGGAGAGGGACCACAGTTGCTGTACACCACTCTTTGGGTACATATCCTGTAGTAAGGCTGAGATTGAACAGTAGTTTTATGTTTGGGTTTAGCTCTTCTTGGAGTTCATGTAGAACGCAGCTCGGGACACCATCTGGTCCCATTGATGCTGTGTTTTTTTGCTTTGGAGAGGGCGGCTCTTACCTGAGCATCTGAGATGTCAGGGGGACAGCACTCTGCTGGGATAGATATTTGCCCTTTTGGTGAGGAGGGGGGGGGAGTTTGCGCTGAACCTGTCAGCTAGGATGTTGGCAATGTCTGTGGGTTCGGTGTATTTTTTGTCATTTTGGACTAATTCTGAGCATATCTGGGAATTACCACCCAGGTTCCTAACATAACTAAAGAAAGCCTTGTGATTATCCTTAGTGTCCTGTGCAATTTTTCTCTTGAAGCTGGCCTTAGACGATTTTATGAGTGCCCGTATTTTTTTGCTAATACTGATCAGAGATGCCTTCCCTTTTTGGAATTTTGCTCTATCATTTAGTAACTTCCTCCTTCTATTGTATAGTTTGTTTATGGCTGGGGTCCACCAGACAGGATGTCTGCCTTTGGAGGATTGGGTCTTGGTTTTATTTGGGATCACGTGATCCATGCATTCCTGAAGGTGTTCATAGAATGCGTTTATAAAGGATTCTGCAGTCTGGGCTGTATTTTCCACAGGCCCGAGGGCTTTGAAGGATTCCACCTCGGTTTTGAGGAGTGTGATATTTGCTTTAGAGAAGTTTTTCACTGTGGTTTTCTGGGCAGGGGGTGGGGTCAGGATGTGAATATCCAGTGAGATTAGTTTATGGTCTGATCTTACCAGTGAGGATACACTTCTGGTCTGGAGCATAGTGTCCCCATGTTGGTGATGATCAGGTCCAGTATGTTTTCCCCTCTTGTTGGAATGGTAACAAGTTGTTCCATAGCATTTGAGTTTATAAATTCTAGGAACCTTTGGGCTAGGGTGTTGGAGCTAGAGTAATGCTCCCAGTCTATGTTTGGGTAGTTGAAGTCACCTAATATAATGGTGTTTGGACAGACCTTCATATTTTCCAGTGTTCTCAGGAAGGCTGAGTGGGGTTCCTGGGTTAGGGAGGGTGGTCTGTAGCAGGCTGTAAACTGGAAGGCAGTTTTATGCACTGTTAGTTGCACATGGATAGTCTCTGATGCTTTGTGCTGTGCCACCAACCTGGAGCCAAAATCAGGGACAGTTGAGAGGTTTGGATATGCCCAATTCTATAAAGCAGTTTGTATGTACCTCTCAACCTGTTAACAAACACAGAAAATCTGGACAAGGCCAAATATATTGGGTGAACATACAAACAGTACTAAAAATTGCTCTTGTATAAACTTGGTTGATAGAACAGGTCTTGCTTTAGCATGCATTTTTCTGAAGGTTAAGAAGTCTGAAACTCAATGTCTGTCATTATTTAGTGACTTAATTCCTAAATAATTTGCCAGACAAACTAAAAATAAGAAGGAAAAGGCTATTCATTTTGTGAAAATCTGGACAGTTGAGAGGTATAGTTCAGCCAAACCAGAGCTGTTTGAGTTTGCTATCCTTCCCCCTCACAAAATCATGGTCGAATGGCACCACCCCCTGCAGCCATTCCAATGTCCCATTACTTGGCTATTTTGCCCCATTTACCATAAACACTGCAATGTGCATACTGCTTTACTTATACAATGATTTGGATTTCATTTGAATGTTTTATTTTGTATTTTACAGTACAAACACTAAGACATCTGCTGAACAAAGCAATGCAGTCTCACAATGAAAATAGACTTAGCATTAAAACTCTGCCCTTGAAAGTCACATTCTTTGAAACAGCATTGAAATCCACATTCAAAGAAAATACATTTGGGTAGTATAACGATTAACTTTGGGCTGTTTTCAAATGATAGGCCCCTTGCACACAAAATACACATGTTGTGTGATACACCTTCCTGATTGTATTAAATTATATTCCTTGTATAATACAGTACAGTTTTAGAGAGTGTTTTAAATTTGTTTTGAACATTTTTCCAGTAAACAATGAAACAAAATGCATACACCAGTAATGACAAAACTGCTCAAGTGAGAACATTTCCATCATAAGAGTCTACTCAAACTTATAGAATTCACCAGTATCAGTAAGCATGCACCAGTAATGACAAAACTGCCCAGCTGAGAACATTGCCATCATAAATCCACCAGTATCAGTATATGTGCACAATCTCTGCAGAAGTAAGTCATCTAAATGATTCCACATTAAAGAGATCTAACTAATGAAGAGGTTGCTGCTAGCAAAGAACTTTATATTTCATTGTTTCATCTATAAATAAAGTGCCTGTTGCCCATGAGGAATAAATTGCCTATATCACATTAAAAAAAGATAAGGTAGTAATATTGCAATAGGAAATGAATGGCAAAATGACAACAGGTTCATAGTTACTAAGTATATTCACCAAATAGGACAGTCTCAGTACGGCAGCACCCACCCCCTGTGGGAGTTGAACCCACAGCTTTCTGCATCAAAAGCAAGTACACTACCTGTTGTGCTATTAACAATGGAAGCAAACTCCGCATAAACAGCACTAAATTTCTCTTCCCCTACAGCTCTCAGCTACTTGTAAAATCTACTCGATACTCAACTGTATCTCTCAACTTTGCAGCACAAGAAATCTGGAAAAAGCCAAAATGTATTGGGGGGGGGGCAAAAGCCCAAAAAACAGGGACACATTAAACATTGCTGTATAATTTTGGAAAATTGCTAGAATAAAAAAAATATGCTGTTTTGCCACCATACATTTTACTGCCCAGTCTTGAACCCAGATACCTGTGCAAAACACTCAGGGTAACATACCACTATGCCAAATCAGCTGATTTGCGAAAGAGAGGAAGACTGAAACTTAAATGGCTACCATTTAGTGAATTCAGTTTCCACCATAGCTGTCAACGTGTTAGCACAAAACACCTGGACAAATCCAGTAATGGGGGAATACAGCCCTCAAACATATTCAGTGAATTCAGTTCTCGCCATAGCTCTCAACCTTAGCACAAAAACCTGGATGAAGCCAATAATGGGGGAATACAGTCCCAAAAATAGGGACACATTTCAAATATTCATCTTATAAGCTTAGAAAATTGCTAGAATAAAAGGTTGTGTGTTAGTATGTACTTTCTGAAGAATATGAAGTCTGAAATTCAAATGCCTGTCAATTTTATTTATTTGACATTAGTTAACCAGGAAAGTCTGACTTGGAACAAAAAACAATATTAGCAGAGGCCCAGGGAGAAATAATGCAGACACGTGTCTTTGTAACATGGGAGGACACAACAGCAAACCCACAGAAACACAGAGAGGACATGCAGACTCTATACAGAAGGCACCCCAGCCAATAATCAAACCAGAGAACCTGTAGCTGTGAGGCAACAATGCTACCACTGCACCATCGGATATCTAAGGATTGAAACATTCAGAAACCACAAATGGTATGAGGAATAGAAGAGAACAAAATATGAGACAAATCTGCAAAAAAGTTCAGAAATGGTGGTGGGTAGGGTATTCAGGCTGTTGTTACCTGCACTCAAGGTACAGGATTCAAGCCTGATCTCTACCCACACACAGGTTCTCTGTAGCCACCAGTATAAAGCAACTGGGGCATTTCACACACACACACACACACACACACACACACACACACACACACACACACACACACACACACACTTCAGGCATTTAACAAAGCTCCATGCCATTCAGGCAGTTACAAAACCAAAGCTCCGTGCCAAAACCAAAGCTCCGTTCAAGGCAGCAATAATCAGACACAGCAACAAGGCAGTTAAAGCAGCAATAATCAGCTCCATTCAGGCATTTACAAAAGCAAAGCTCCATTCAGGCAGTTACAAAACTACAAAAGCGAAGCTCCATTCAGGCAGTTACAAAACTAAAAAAGCAAAGCTCCATTCAAGGCAGTTACAAAAGCAAAGCTCTGTTTATGGCAGCAATATCAGACAATGGCAAGGCAGTTAAAGCAGCAATAATCAGACACAGCAGCTACCTGTAGCTTTGTTCACTTCCACTTAACTCCATCAAGATGCAGCAAAATCCATTAGCTTTGTTTCATGGCAGCAATAATCCTTCAAGGCAGCTGACCGCTAACTTCAAGGCAAGGCAGCAACCTGCCTGAAAGGTCCGATTTCCAGTTCCTGTTGCTTGTTCCAACATTTAAGACTGCAGACCTTGCAGTCCGATCCCCATCCAGTCTATGTGGTCCTACCACATAGACTTCTGGGAAATTAGCAGTCTGCTGCCTTCTTCCTGAATCCGGACTGGGAAGGCAGCAGTCTGGATTATGTTATGTAGGAAATCTAGGAATGTACCATTGTGTGGTCACAGCTGGGGGGGGGCTGCAGTCCAATATCATGAGCCACCACTGATAGTTTTGTTTTTCCTGTTTCATAGCCACAATACTCTGTTAATAAAGGGAACTGTTATTTCTTTTTATATCAGTGTGTTTGACTTTAGCATTACTGAGGTATGTGCAGTCCAGGTAGTTGGCAACTTGGCAGACAATTAAAATCTGAAATGAAAAAGTACAAAAGAAATGCAGAATTATATACTGATGTGATATAAAAACAGTGCAGTAAGCAACATAATACAAAGAATTCAGAAAAAACCTTCTCTAAGAATAAATAAATTACTCCAAAGTAGCATTACACAGAGTGAGTCATTTATGATTAGCATTTGTACCTTCAGCAACATCTATTAAATAGAACAGTGACCCCCACTTCCATATTCCCTTTTTAATGCCATTCTGCCTGCATTGGATATTCACTAAGCAACCCGTCTCCCATCTTATTGAGCCAAGGAGTTGATCATATTTAACAGGGATGCCTCTTTAAATTCAACATTATTTCAATGCTTTTTTCAGCAAAACATTAATATACAATACAGTTGATGCATAAACTAATGCAATTTAAAAACAATAAATTAAATGTACAGATCCACACCTCCATAAACAGATATGTTTTAAATGCCACTGAGGTAAAAATTCCACAGGAGAAGAGCCTGAAAGGCAGAAGTATGAACACCACTGTTCTTCAGCTGTACATATGGAACTGCCAACAACCCCATGAGTGGAAGGATATATATATATATATATATATGTATATATATATATATATATATATATATATATATATATCTATATATATCTATATATATATATATATATATATATATATATATATATATATATATATATCGGATCCAGACATATGCTCGACTTGCATATGTCTGAATCACAAAACATTGAACACACATACACAAACATGCTTAACATCGACAAGCACTTCCGTGTGTGTGTGCTTGTTTCGTAGATCGGACTACAGTGTGGGTATGGGAAAATGCCCTTTCCTCACTGTAGTGTGATCTTGGAGTGAGAATAATAAAGTAGGGGGTGGGGGGGCGAAGCCCCCCTGCAGAAACCTAGATTTTTTTTTAACTACACATACACAGAAGCGATTTTTGATGTTAAGCACTTTCGTGTTTGTGTTTTCGATGTTTTGTGATTCGGACATATGCTAGTCGAGCATGTGTCCTAGATCCATACATACATATATATATATATATATATATATATATATATATATATATATATATATATACATACATATACATATATATATGCTAGGAAGGGGTATTCAGCCCTTTCAACCACTTCATATATTTTAATTCATTCTTTGTTGACTAGGTTAGTCCTACTAGGCTAGTAGCCTCTTTTCAGGTGACATCTGAGATAGTATCTATATTACTAGGGGAAATTTTGCTAGGGCTTCAGAATATTTTTTTCTACTCTTTTTGATAATTACCATGGGATATTTTATTTCCAAGTGAACTATCCTCAAGCTCAAGCAGAAAGGACCTCAGTTTAATGTCTTATCTGAAGGAAGACACACTCATCGAGTGCAACACCTCTATGATGCACTGCAGTGTCAGCAATCCATCTACCTGATATGAGAATAGAACCCACAACCTTCTGCACAGAGTATGTTGCTTGTTGCATTACTAACACTGATAACTTAGTTATGATCAAAATCTTGTAGATAATTCTATAATGAATTAGCAGCCTTTGAGCACTGTGCAGAGCTGTGGTACTCTGGTGGTAATGACTCGTACCAATGTGTGTAAACTAACCACTGAATTCTGCACCATCGGTGATATACAAGTTCAGTGATAGGAAATCCTAGGTAAAGTGCATTTCAATAAATAATTAAGAAGGGAAGAGACTAAGGCATAAATGGAAATCAAAATGTCAACTTGAGTCAGAAAATGTTTTATTTTTTTAAATATTCTGTAAATGGAAACATGATTATTTTAACAACTGCTGGCACTTCATCTCAAAGTGCCACCCTATCCAACAATAATGCCAAGATTATTCACTCTTTCAGCAAACTGAAACTGATCTTCTCCATATAAAATGAAATTTGTAAGGCGGGGTGCACAGGAGTTCTTCTAAGTATCATGAACTTCCATTGCCTCAGTTTTAGAAGTGTTCAGTTTCAACCAGTTATGCGACAGCCTAGAATGGCTGGCTTCAGCATCATCAACTCTGGAGTACACACTTGTCATTTCATCCTGTTTTAGCGTATTGATTAGACAACACTACATGTACTTAGGGACTTATGTACTTGGATAAATAGTTCCCTGTCTTTTGACTATCATGTAACAATAGTTGTCTGAAAATCCCTTTATTTAGCCAACTTAATTGCCAAAGAAATATCATCAAGACCTAAAAAGATAATAAATGCCTTATATTCAGCTTTTATACAGCTGCTTGTTGAATAAAATGCTGTGACTGGGATGTATCTCACCAAATAGCTATCTTCAATACACCCATCTGAAAGTAACTTGCTCTGTTCTGCACAAGCCATCCATATTCTCTTTCCTAATCTCCCTGATGAAGAGGTTAATCCAAGCATTGAAAGTACACCATAAAACAAACAAAAAGGCAAATGCTGACACCACACTATGTAGCTTGAGAAACTGAAAACAATGAAAGTTTTAGTGGAGTATGTTGTTTTAAAATTTTTGGAGCCAAAACATCTATTTAAGGGCTGCAATTCAGAATGTTTTTTTGTTCTGAGGAAGCCTGTATTGTAACAGGTGAAAGCGCTCAACTGTTATTAAAAGTGGTTTTACTTTATCCTGCTGGTTTGCACGAGTTTGCTTCATTGTTTTCAGTTTCTCAAGCTACATAGTGTGGTGTCAGCGTTCGCCTGATGAAGAGGTGGTATTCCACAAGATAACTTTGCCATAAAGAGAAATACCTTATCTAACAGGACAAGCCCTCAAATGCACATGCTGAAGTCTTGTACACATGCCATGCAACGCAGTTCTGGAACCAGACTCCATCTGAATCCAGACAACCTCAAACTCAAAACAGTTTCAAGAAAAATCTCCATATTCATCTTGTTAACTCAGAAGTCTGCCCCTGCTTATCCTCTCATAATTAATAAGTTGTTCCCTCCTCCCCCACTTGTCTTTCTCTAAAACAGCAGAGTCTCTCCTCTCATCAATAACTCCAGAATTTTGCTCATTTCTTAACTATTGAGGTAAATCTTTAGCTCTTCTTTTCTGTAACCTTCATCATGCAGATTAACAGTGCAATCTCCCTCAATATGCTTTCATTTCCAATCCTCTCAGTTTTCAAACATTTTAGTATTTTTGGATCTCTGCCAACATTTAATGGTTGATCTTGCTTTTTCTTCTGGTGGTATTGCTTCCGCTGTTTTACAGCTGGCTTACCCTAACTACTACCTTCTTTGCCACAGTCCCCTTTTCTGACTTATCCTTCGTGATAACTGCTACTTGTCACACATACCTAGCACCTAGACATGTAATCTATGTTGAATCTGTAATTATTATACTTCAAATATTGTTTGTGCTCACAAAGGATCTGCTATAATCTCTTTGTTATGATTTTTGTTTTTCTCTCACAAATATGCTTCTAGAGCTTTTCTCCGTACTTTTCCATTATCAGGTCAACACTTCATAATACAACTTCAAATGTAACATGGTAGTGCATATTAACAGCAGCTGATATAATATTAATATAATATTGTGTATTTGTTGTATTTATAATGAAATTGACTCTTATGTTGTCATTAAATAAGTCGGTAGAGTAATCTGTGTTAAGTTGTATGTTGCAACTGTGATTCAAATCATCGCACAGCTGTTAGCCTTCATGCGCTTAAAGTTTTCAATTGGAAAACAGCAGACAGTACTTAGAAAGTGTTGCCGTGATAACTTAAATAACCATGTTTTCAAGTAGTAGGAATGAACATAATTTGAAGAAGTCAATTTCCTGTTTGTTATCATTAACTTATTATTGATATACATAGGTGTAAAATTGCAAGACATTCACAAAAATAGTTAAAGAATGACAGCAGACAAAATAAGTAATGTATAAATATAATGCAGGAGTTTAATTCAGTATGTTGAACTTTACATAGGTTACAAAAACAATTGGTGGCAGTTATTCAGGAGGCATGAATGTAGAAATGTCTGTCAACATAGTAGAAAATAAGGAATTCTTGGGGTTACCACGTCTCCACATAAACTCTGCCAAGTAAGACTCTATATGATGTCTAGCACTACCCCGATGTCTTTTATTCCGCCACTTCGCACTTCCCCATAATCGCTCCGCAGTTTGTGTATGGCAGCCACTATCTGGATACACAAAATTATATTTATGATTCACAGTAAAGTGATCATATCCAACAACCCTTAATTCATCAGATGTGCAAGTCTTTCAGCAATCCGAGTAGATAATATTACCTTCTTCAATATTGTTCTGGATGACAGTTAGTAAGGTTTGGGCAGAGTGGTCAGGGCTACAAGAAAACATTGTTTAGACTCACAACACAATCTTCCAAAAATCCATTGTTGTGGAAGAACACGACCAACATTACTTTTTCTTCTAGTGAAAAGACTTTCATCATCCTCAACAATTTTGTTTAATCCACCAATTTTAATGGAAGGCTTTGAAAGTAATGCATTAGCACACACTTCTCGCATATACTTATTCCAATCCACAGTAGTGTTGTGATTCATGTGTAACTGAAGTTCACAAAACTTGACATATGACAATTCCTTGCACCAGAAATATATAAATCTTACTGCAGTAAGGAAAGGGATGTGAGAGCCTTCAAACCAGTTTTGACTTCATAAACCTTTTTTTTCCAAACATCCATGCTGTGTACAATGCCATTTAGGTGCTTCCTTATTACTGTAAAAAAGCTTCATAACATGTTTGTTAGAACAAAATCTTTACTTATGCAATATTCCTTTGTCCTGTTAAAATTGACTAGTAGAGTCTTCATCCTTGGGCAGTTGCCAGATAGTGTAATCCATAGTAAGCAGGAAATAAGTAGTGTAATTTCGACAGGATCGACGCAATCTGTGACAGACACATCTTCAGCTGGTATCTCTATATTCCAAGTGAGTGGTAATTATTAGAATAAAATGGCAAGTGAAAACTCAATCTTCCAAACTGATTGCCCATAGATAAATGAATGACAATATATTAATAATCACTTATTTATTTATTTATTATTTATTTGTTTGGAGGAGAAATTTACTTTGAGAAGGGTTCGATAATAAGTAGTAAGAATGGTTTCCACTTTAATGCTTTTTAAACATACACTAAACTCTGGCTTCATCTTCCAGGTACATACAGTCAAACAAACATATAGATTGGCTGCATGTAAGGCTTTACACGATTTGTATAAATATTTCATTTATCTAGAACTACAAAAGTAGACTGATGTGTGAACTTTAACTATAGTTATGACACTGTAGTCAGATGGTTTAAATGATCCGTGTTTATATTTACTGAAATGTTTTGTACATGCTAATAATGCATTTTTGCATATTTTTCTGGTAATGGACATCAGTAATAAAAGAAAATGTGAGCATTTGAAGGACGGAAAACATGATCACTGATTTTACTGGGAACTACATGCAGATTACAACACTCAGTTCTTTTCTGATATTGAGTCAATAATGCAAAGCGGTCAGTAAACTGTTGCCCTGATAACAGAAAACTACCCTTTTCTCCTCAGGCCTCAGCTGAAAAAAGTTTTGCATGATCCTGTCAGACATTCACAGTAACTAAATGCTAGTGAATAAATAAACAGTTAGAAATACCCCAAAGGTTCCTACCAAAAAATAAATAAATAAAAATAAGCATTAAGTTCTTGCACTACCAAGACATGCTGGAAGCCCTAGCCATTTACTCAGTGTCTTATAGATTTCTGAGGGAAATCTCTGCCTCTCTTACCATACCAATAGAGACCAGATGGTCCAGGATCTACTTTTTTCTCCCCAACTCCAATATCTCTATGAGTACTTAAACCAGGGACCTAAATCTTCACCAACAGATAAATAACACATAGTGGAGGAATAGGTTTATAGCCTATTGCCGCCAAACATTGGGAATAAATGTCTCCTGTGTGTTAAGCAATGCTACTCACTGTTTTCCTTTAAATATAAACTAGATCACTGGATGAGTATTTGCAGATTTACTCCAGGATTTACCAGTATGGCCCTCATATAGAAAAGAGGTATGGCCTGAGGGTAGGTACTAGCAAAGTGAGGATGGTCACTCAGCCAGTGGCCTTGGAATACTCATGAGTCTATGTTAATCTGGGTGTCTTCTGCATAACTATGGTGTGTTATACTGCTCTCCCGAATCAGCTCACCCAACAGAAGCAAATATATCGTGAACAGGACTAAGCCCAAGATAACGCCTTGTGATACCCATCAAACTAAGGGATGGATGAAGATGAACTTAGTCCAGCACAGGCCTTCAGTGAATGGCCAGAGAGACAGGATGAAAATCATTGCAAGACCATAGAAGAGAGACCACAGTATGATTGCATTTATTCAGTCAGTAGGCCATGATCAGTAGTACTAAATCCTGATGACAGATTCAAAAGGAATAATACTGAACAGGATATCTGATTGTTGGCCATAAGGGGATCTTTAACAACTCCAAGCTGTCTCTATATCATACCGAGTGTGAAGTCATGACTGAAAAGGGTACATGTGTCCAGTTACTACAAGATGAGTCTGGAACTGCTTATTGACAATGCTCTCAATCTTCTTCTTCTTCTTTTTCCCGGTTAGGAGTCGCCACAGTGGATCACCTGTCTGCTCATGATTGGCAGTGGAGTTTCACAATGTTGAGTTGCCAGCCTGGCACCCAACCTTCCATGGAAGGCACACACATGCACACACTCACACTTAAGGCCAATTTAGAGTGTCCAATCCACCTACAGCATGTCTTTGGGATGAAACTGGAGCACCCGGAGGAAACCCACACAACCACAGGGAGGACATGCAGACTCCACACAGAAGGCACCCCACCCGAGGATCAAACCGAAGAACCTCTTGCTGTGAGGTGACAACGCTAACTGCTGCACCACCGTGGCTGCCCATTGACAATGCTTTCAATAATCCTTCCCAAATAAAGGAGGGTTAGAGAGTTGGTGGTACTTGTGAAAAACACTGGAATCTAAAGTTTTTTCTTCTGTGTACAGGGATGTCAATGTCCATTTTCAAAGCAGATGGAAAAACCTGGATTGCAAGGATAAAGCCAGGATGTGGAAATCATTAGTCCCAAACACCAAGAATAGCCATAACCAGCCTTGATGGCCATAATGCAATCCACAGGTTGTTGGATGCAGTCTGGCGTCAGTAGTAATTAATTCATTTTAATCAGGGAAGTCAAATACCATCCAAAAAACAGGATATGTACAGGATGACATTAACAGGAACTAGTGTTGGAAGGACAGATATGATAATGACAACCTTCTCTGGCAAGAAAGAAGTAATATATCCACATTCTACAATTCATAATGTCTTCTAAGTGGAAAGACAGGCCAGACTGCACAACCCTTCTGCCACACAAAAGAGTGTGACCAGCTGAACTGATGTAGACACACCTTTTGATAAAAAGTCTGCTTTCTTTAGACTGCTGCCTTATATTTTTCCATAATTCCAGACAAGCACTTAACTGTGTAACTCTTGTACCCCCCCCATACAAATTCCTACTCCTTAGCCAAGATACACAGCAATGTTTTTCAAGTTGTAAGCAAGGGAGTTCTATATCCTCTCCACGCTAGTATCTTCCACTGATCTCTAGCCTATACCAGTATGATCTAACCACAGTTATGGAATCCCACTATAGTCTCCCCCAACCTCCTGGATTCACCTTCCTACATGCAAACATTTATGCAGACAAATCCACATACATTAAGTACATGCCTGCAAACGGTCTTGCTCTCATTACACTAACTAGAGACCCTTTTACATAGCTGCCAGGACGTCCCCAACACTATAGTGTCCATGATTATTTTGAGGTGTCTTATCATATTGTCTATCTCTGAAACTATTGGCTTACAGTTTTCATGTTGTAAGAGTGATCTTTTCCATACAAAAACTATAGGATGATGGGGTCTTAGTTGACTCATTATTCCCCAGATTTCTACTAACTAATTTGTAATCATTTAAGACACTTGACATGAATTACTTTCTTCTCCAAAGTTGTATTTTCATTGGCCAGACCACCACTGAGCAAAATTAATTTTTCTTCATCGTTGATTGGCTGTGTCTTGACACAAATACAGATTAACTGCTTATGCTCCAACTCAATTCTATACATTAAATGAGGCGCTACACAAAACCTACACCTAAACTCATTAGTATTTTTTCTGTCCTTCCCGCATTACATATTTTTATTTTTTACTACTCATATTTTCTCATACCTTAAGTGATCCAAGAGCATCTCTAGGAATACTTGAGGTTCATTGGTTCATAGATTAGTACTAGACTAACTGCCCTTGTGGGCCATTTTAAGCCTGGCCAATTACCCCATGTTAGAATCAAACCCTGAAACTTGCGTTTGTAAACACCTTTTTTAAAACACCTTTATTGAATTATCACTTGTGACATAGGCACATTTCCATTTATATAAAAATAACCAAACTGTATTGACAAGTTAAAATTAACATTTTGCTTCAGCTATATTGCTATATATCATATAACATAAGCAACATTACATAAATTATTAAATTCCTGACCCTTTTATTAAACAAGAAATAATTTTATTAAACCGTCATTTATGACACAAGCAATCATACATTTATATAAATGAAAACAATCCACACCAACACAATCCTAGTTGCAAGCATTTTACATCACAAACTACTGACACACTCCCAGTTGCAAACATTATACATCACTTATAATCTACTCAATCATTTTCAGTCAAACATTACATAGCTCATTTAACTTTTTATTCTTGCTTTTATTTGAGTTTATTGCTTTTTTGGCAGTCACAATAATTAGAGACAACAAGGCCTTACCATGTCTAGGCAATTCTGATTTTGTATCCTAGCTCAGAAAAAATCATCTCCCTCATCACACCAATCTGCCCACCCAGCATCTCTGACAGCCCATCCCACAGGGAATCCTTAAAGTCCACCAACTCACTGCCCACTCAGAAAATATGTTCCCAACACCTCCAACATTTGCTATCTGCCTGCATAAAAATCTCTGGAGTTTACCTGGCATATACACATATCTATGTAAGCATTTTCAAGCAAAAATTCTAAATCTTCTAGATTTTCTTGCATATTTAGGAGACATATCTATATCCTGCAGTGGTTTCTTTGTTATGCCAGCCCCCCACCCCTTGAGGATTTCAGTGGCTCATTTATAAATTATGAGGTCACGAATTGTGTAGATTGCCAATCCCCTGAGCATACTTGTACTGCTTTAGATAGATTTCATAAGTGTCTAGTCCTTTTCTGACTTTTCTGACCTCACTACCTTTGCATCTCTAGATTCATTACAACCAGTTCTGTCCTAGTACAGAGTTCACTTCATTGTATGCTAGTCATTGTCCACAAAAAGTAGGTTTATATATCTCAACTGATCTCCACTGCCTCTATCCTCACAGTATATACTTTGTCATCTAGTAAGTGGTGCAGTCTGTACTGGTGAGCATTACACTGAAGCTGGCATTGTTTACTATCATCAGAGAACACAACCTGGTAGTGCATATTCTACTTATGAATGCAAGATTTAAGTAGTCCTCATTCAATGTCTACTACAGAGTAAAATAAAAACTGAAAATCACCTTACCACTAAAGAAGTACAGAATGCATAAACCAACTGCAGCTTTTTAAAATATTTATCAAATCTTCCAGGCAGTAATTTTCTTTCGCAGAGCAGTTAGTTGATTCACAAAACAGTCTGATTATGATTTATGAATACAAGTCAGAGCTACCTCTGTTTTGTAATTATGAGTCACAACTGCCATCCTGTAAAAATATGTTAAAAAAGTATGACTAACTATGAAGTCCCCTGCCCACATTACTAATGCATGCTAACCTTAACCTTAAATGTGCCCCTTCCTCTAACCCTAATCCTGCACCTTACCTTACAGTAACACTTTCCATAATTATGCCTAAATGTTTTGTGGGGTTTTGGTGAATGGATTACAAAAGGAACGTGTTGGCTTCCTTTTGTGTTTTTTCTTTCTTTTTTATTTCTTTATTTTTTTGGAATGTTGTTTTTTGAAATGACAATATTGCTCATCTGTGCTTTGATGTGTGTGCATTCAATAAATCAGCACGTACTCATAGTTACAGTCTGAAACACTGAATGCTCATATGAACAAATGTTTCTCAGGCTGTAAATAACAGGGAAAGTTCATATGAGCAAACACTATTTTAAATGGAGTTTTTGCTGCCAATGTTTTCATTGGATTATGGTGTGGTGGGATTAGGGAATTTGCCCTTACCCTGCTGTTGTGTAATCTCTGAGCTTGGTATATATAATTAGCAGGGGGTGTGGGGATGCAGGTAGTGGGTTTGCCCTCTGCAAAAATGAGAGATTTTTAATTTTTGTTGTTTTTGATTATTTTAGATTCAGCCTTTTGATGGTTGGCATTTTGAATGTTTGATGTTTGTTGACATACTCATATATATCAGACTGTTTAATTGAACACATACTGTGACTCTTTGTACACTGTAGCTCTGGTTAGTAGCCTTTACTTTTTCATGATAAACATCATTGTGAGGATGGTATTAGTATTAATCTAAGAGGTTTCAGAGACTGTATACAATATTTTGGACTTATGATTTTATCATTCAAACCAGTGAGAAAATGAATATCTTGTTTGACAATCTTTACAACCAATAGGCATGCCTTCTCTATTACACTTCTGAAGAAAACTATCATCTTTGAAAGATATGGTAAACGCCTAGTAGATGCTTTGACATGTCCTTGAACATGCATATATTCTTGACCTGCAAGAACCATACTACATTTTTGAAGTACCTTCAAAATAGTTCAAATGACACGTGCATAGCGGTTAGTCCATCTGCAAACTTAAAAGTGTATTTCCTGAAAAAGGTTTCTAGCGATGTCTGTTTACAAAGCTTATCATGCCTTACTAACTTTCAAAGCTGTTGTTTTTAGATGTCATGTCCTATGTAAGCATTTTATTTAAATTGTTCATGCTGAGGGGGGTGATCTTACTAATGGCCCAAATTATCCCTATTTATATGTATTTATTTTGGGCTCATTATCTTAGAATCCATAAATAACACAAAAACGTTTTTAATCACTTACTTTGCCTCAGGAAATAAACAAGTGGATAAAGTCAAATATAACTTGCTCATTCACTGTATTAGTCACATAGGTTCACAGGTTCATAGGTTCGTAGGTAAATACTAGGCTAACTGCCCCTGTGGGCCATTACAAGTCTAACCATTTTTCCTTTTTTTCTCAAAATAACCTATCCCATGAGAATAGCTAGGATCATACAACAGATCATTTGAGGGGATCCATGTATGGGATAATGCATTTAGGAGCTGCATCTTTCCATTAATAGTACAGAGGGCAGTTCTGTGGAAACATTTCTGTTTCCCACCCATAAATGTAAACTGCACCTGAAAATGGACAGGGATGTACTTTTTAAGGCAAATGAAGAATATACTCCACAGGAACAGTAACCTCTGCAAAATATACCTGTCCCTCCAAACTATCCTGTTGATGTTGCAGAAAATGTTTAGATCCCTATATCCCCTTTTTTCTGATACCATTTGACTTACTAATGTGCAGTAAATCCATCAGTAATGGGTCAGAGAACACCTTGTTTGCCAGACACAGGTCACCTCTTAGCAGTCTGTAGGATGCCGAGTATAATGACAGGGCTTTGAGTTGGTCCTTGCAGGATATGTTGTTTAGGTAACTCTGTGGGCACTCTAGTTGTTGCATGTGTCACAGCAGATACATGCCAAAGGGGCAATATATTCAATGATTGTCCTAATGAGGTTAAAGTAAAGGGGGACAATAGCATCCCTTTATCTAGAAACAATTCCTTTTTTTTATAAGCTGTGCAATGTTGAAGGACTTTCTTAAAACATTAGACACATGTTGATCAAAAATTAGGTCACTGTCCACATAGATTTCCAAGTTCTGAACAACTGGGTCACCTTTTATGGGTATATTGTCAGTGTAGTAGTTCCCTGGAGTACATGAATTCCCAAAGGATACAATAATGCATTTTTTTGGGGAATTTAGTTACAAACCATGAGTTTGACGGCAGTTATTTATTTATTTGAGACACTTTCCAGCAGGATGGCTAAATCATTTGGGGATTTAATTACTACTTCTAGCTTACAGTCTTCTGCAAATTTAGTCAGCCAGAGACCTTTTTACTGGCTTTTACTTCAGAAAAGCAGATGCCAAGCATGAGAGTTCCCAACACAGAACCCTGGGGACTCAAACGGTGAATAGTCTCTTGTGGACGTAATTTCCTCTATTTTGATTATCTGCATCCTATCTGTGAGCCAGAAGGCAATCTAGCAGGTAATATAGGGGTTTATTCCCAGTTTATTTAGCTTTTCTGATATGGCTGAGTGGGGAATTATGTCAAAATCTTTGGCCAGGTTGAGGTATGTGGTGTGTACTGTTTTGCCTTCATCCATTGCTTTGGTGACCTTTTCTAAAAATCCACCAGGCTGAGTAAGCATGACCTGTCATTGATGAATCTATACTGAGACAGGTCTAGTGTTTTGAGGTTTCCTATGTCCTGGTTTGGTTGATTAATTTCATGATAAGTCTTTCCACGGTTTTGCATATGAAGCTGGTCAGACTTCTGAGTCTGTAATTGCCTGGGTTTGTGGAAGGTCTTCTTCCATGCAGTGGAATGACTATAGCTGTTCCTTATTCACTTGGTACAAAACCTGTATGGCAGCTGAGATTGAACAGTGTTGCTAGGGGTGTGCCTAATCATGCATGCTTCATGTTATTCAAGATGCATCCAGGGATATTGTCAGGACCCATTGATGCAGTATTTTTAACTTTTGATAGGACTCAGTCTTGGGTCATAGCTGGAAGTGTGCCAGTTTCAGGTATATCTTGAGGGATAGATGGAGGGGAGAAAGGGGTGAAGTTACAGCTAACTTTATTGCTCAGTAGACTAGCTGTCTTCAACATCAGTGTAAGTAACATCATTCACAATCAACTTAGCACATTGTGGTGTGCTTTTGAGATTACAAACATAATTAAAATGCCTTGTGATTGCCTTTGGCTGGCATAGCTATTTTAGCCTCAGATTTGGCTTTGGTGGATTTTATTAAGCTCCCAAGTTGTTTTTTTTTATTCTATAGAGTACATTACTCTTATATGTTCTAACAATATAGGTATAATTTTACAAACATGTGCTTTAAGATTCTTTTTTTCTTATTATGAAAATTGAAATGCAAGCTTTGACTTTTTTGTATGTGTGAAAAAGGCAGTATTTCACTATTCTTCCATTTATTTATTTTACTGAACATGTGTTTACTTCCTAAGTGAACTGATACAACAAATTTGTTTCAACCTAAAACCCATCCAGACCTCCTACATCAAATTTCTACCCCTTAAACTGAAACCCTGTTCTCCTTCAACAGATAATCTTCCAGCTTATCTTGCTAAAGCTCCATTTGTGCCTGGCCAAGAGTGTTTCTTAAACAATCTGAATTACAGAGCTACACAAGTATATTTTTTGCACTTTATCTAACTGTTCTGTGTTTCTTATCAGTTCTGCACTAGTTGTATTTATCAGTACTGCACCATTTTTTATTTATTTGCATAACAGTACTGCACTAGTTTACTGCACTGTTTTTATTTATTTGTTTGACTGACTTATTTACTTTTCTGTGTCTCCATTTATATATTTTCTGATCTCTGGTTGAATTTTTGTTTTTCTCCCACCCAACTGCTGTCGTGTTCTTATAGTTTGTGGCTTTTGCTGTTGCCCGCCCCTACTGTAAATTTGATAAGGGACACTCCTCCCTGTCCCATCTCATTAGCTTATTTTACCTAACACAGAAATCATTTGGGAAGGTCAAACCCTTTAGTTCCTTAACCTTGAATTTTCTTCTGATCCTCCTCTCTTCTTTTCCACTTTACTAACAAAAAAAACACTTTGTTCAGCTTCTTTTACTGTATTTGTGTTTCTTCCTCCTGACTATTTCTTAATCTTGCTTTTTCTGCTACTTGCTGTGGCTTGTTGTCTAAAGTGTTCAATTGCATATTTTCTGTTGCATTTGTTACTGCTTGTTTATAACTGTTTAAATTGTAAGAGTTATTCTAAGCCTCTTAGTTTTGGTTAATGCACTTGGGCTTTAGGCTTACCCCTTAGCTCTCCCTGGCTTTTTTCTCTCAGATTCTGACAAATATGGATGGACAATTTCCTACAGTTTCTCCTGCCAGTCTGGTTGATATGGACATCCTGAGATAGTGTAGCAAATGCCTTAGGTACACAGACAATCACCTACTACTACCACCCAGAAACACAATTTGTGAGAAATGCAATTACATTAGGAACCTAGAGTCTGTGCTCTCTCCCTCAGAAGCCAGTATATCTGGCACTGAGAAGGTTGTCAACACAATCACTATACCTCAAATACCACCCACACATAAACAACACATAGCCACATATGTGGAGGTCCTCAACAAAAACATACCCAAACAAAGGAGACCTCTGAGGCAAAAACCTCCGAGGCAAAAACACATGTGATCTCCACAGCCTTCCAACCACATACCATGCATAGTTCACACATCTGTGTCTCACAACCACTAAGGCTTAACCATAAACCCAAAATATTAGTCATAGGAGACTCCATTGTGAGACACATAGATGTGCCTCTCACCAGGCTGGGTAAGGAGAAAGTCACAGTTAGTTGTCTGTCAGGGGCCAGAATATGCCATATCACACATGTACTCAAGTCTCTCAAAAACAGGTACTGTTATGACTCTGTCATAGTCCATGCTGTTGTGAATGACTTGAGACATACCTCCCTCGACTATATGGAGAGACATGATTGAACTCACTGAATATGTTTTCCAGATAGGTATGTCCCTAGCCTTAAGCAGCATTCTAATGTCACCCAGAATGATGCCTCAATATAAACAGAAAATGACTGACTTTAACAATTGGCTTAATTTCTGGTGTTATTCCAGGGGGATCTAGTACCTGGCAGCCTGGGAAGATATGATCGACAGATCACAGTGCTTTGTCAGAAATGGTCTGCATCTGTCTCACTTGGGCTTCAGGCTTCTGGCAAAGGCACTTGCCTGCCCCATAGTGCCTTTTTTTAGAAAAAGTGATGAGGTTAAAACTACCAACATGCAATTTTCAACAAAATGCAAATTAAAGGTCATTCTGCAAAATGCTAGGAGTTTAAACATGAAACTGCACTCATTGCAACCATTCTTAACTCTGGAAAATGCTGACATCTGCACAGTCACAGAAATCTGGTTCAAAGCTGCAGACAGCACCCCAGCCATACTTGGTTACTCATCCTATTATACATTCAGACCACAAACTGTGAGTTGTGGTTTTTCTTTTGGCTTTTCCCAGTTAGGGGTTGTCACAGCGGAACTCTGGTCCGCTAATGACTGGCAGTAGATTTTTATTGTGCCAAGGTGCCAGCTCAACGCCCAACCTTCAATGAAGGCACGCCCATTCACGCATGTCTTTCAAATGCTACTCGACCGTGGGGAGGACATGCAAACCACACAGAAGGCACTTCAGCCGAGAATCGAACGGGAGAACCTCTTACTGTGAGGCGACAACGCTACCGCTGCACCAAACTGTGAGAAGTAAAGGCAGAGGAGGTGGAGTTTCAATATACATTAAAGACATGCACACCTCCAGGCTGGTCAAACAGTATGACACACAGGAGACACTCCAGGTGCAGTTAACCATTGACAAGATGCCTATACAAGTCATAGCTAGCTATTGGCCCCCAAATCTGACTCAAAATGCCTAATCTGCCTATCTAGACCTCTTTGAATCTATCAATATTTGACCCTTTACCCTGATCCTGGGTGACTTTAACTAGCCAAACATAGACTGGAAGAACTACTCATGCCAGAACACAAATACCCAGAGATTGCTCAGTTTTGTCAATGCAAATGCTTTGGAACAGACTAGTCGATACCCCCACAAGAAGTGATAATATCTTGGACTTGGTATTAACCAACATGAGTAACCACTGCAGCATCCCTGCAGTATCATCCTCCCTTGTAAGCTCTCACCATAAAGCAGTCACATTCAAAGTTACCCCCCCCCCCCAGCTAGTGTCAAACAAAAAAAAGTCTCCAAAACTGATTACAGCCTCTTGAGGGATGGTGTAAGCAGCTTCACAACCCCCTCCCCTTCTCTAGGAACTGGCACCAGTATCCAAAACTCTACAAAATTACTATATGCACATTTATATAGATGCATGGAATCAGAATACCTGACAGGTCTTAATCATCCTCCACAAGGAAAAGTAAACCTGTCTGGTGGACATCTGTAATAAATAAACTCCATAACAAAAGGAAAAAAATTTCTGCCCAGGACCAAGAAGGAGCAGGTGCCCAATTGGAAGCAATCTCTCCATAGCCTAAACAAACAAATAAGAGCACTAGTGAAATCCTCCAAAGCAAACTTCAAGTTCAAATTGGCCACATCTACTAGAGACAATCATAATCCCTTCTTCATGTATGTGTGTAAACTCAAAGGTAGCACCCAGATCTGTTTAAAACTGGTGGCCAAGGACACCACATATACAAATGCCGTAGATATAGCAAACTTGCTGGCTGACAGATTCAGTGAAAATTTCTCCCCTCTGTCCCCCTAATCAGTAAATCAGGACATTCCCAGTACCTGCCCCTTCCCCTTATATCTAGGGATCAGGTCATCACTGCTCTCTCAAGGGCAAAAAATACAGCCTCCATGGGACCCAATAACATCCCAGGCTGCATCCTACATGAACTTAGGCAGGAACTTGCAGCACCATTAGGTGCCCTATTCAACCAAAGCCTGAGTACCGGCTTTGTCCCAGTTGAGTGGAGGATAGCCACTGTCATCCCTTTACACAAAGGTGGAGCATACACCAAGCTAGGAAATTATAAACCCATCAGCCTAACTAGCCTGATCTTCAAGGCCATGGAACGGATTATCATGGACTTCATTAACAAGGACATTGGCAACCTCCAAACACTCGATAATACACAGTTTGGATTCATCAAGGGGAGGTCATGTCTATTAAATTTGTTCGACTTTTTTGAGAGTCACCAAAGCCACGGATGAGGGCAAGACAGTGCACACCACATACCTTGACCTGGCCAAAGCCTTCAACACTATTCCCCATTCAGGCATAATAGATAAGCTCTCTAAACTAGGCATCAATCCATGTGTTACCAGATGAGTAGCTAACTGGCTCACTGATAGAACCCACCTAGTCAAAATAGGGGAAGCCACCTCAAGCAGTAGACCCATATCGAGTGACATACCCCAGGGGTCAGTCTTGGGGCCTCTGTTATTTGGGATATACTTTTCTGAGGTGCAGACCAAAACCAGTGGGCTATGGCTGACCAAGTTTGCACATGACTGCAAGCTGGGCACTGCATCAATTCCCTTAGTGATGTGGACATCTTCCAAGAGGGTCTCACCCAAACAAATGACTGGTGCCAGAAACATGGCCTCAAGCAGAATAAAAAAAAATGCATCATCATCCCCTTTGGGGAAAGTGACATCCCCACAAATTATCACATTAATAACAATGTCCTAAGCATGCAATCAGTTGTGAGGGATTTGGGCACCCAGATTGATAGCAAACTGACCTTTGACCACCACGTTGTTTCCATTGTATGGAAAGCTTTCTATATGGCCTACATCAGAAGTAAGGGTATCTCACTCAGGGACAAGGAGGTCATAACATTTCTGTATTTTTCCCTTATAAGGCCCATTATTGAGTACAACACCCCAGTCAGCATGTACCCTGCAAAGAACATGCAGCAGCTGGAGAGACCACAGATGTTCCTCACCAGGGTCCCTATTATTTTAGCGAGCACAATGAATTGCGAACACTGTTTAGTCAAAAGTCATTATGTGAAATGGCAAAATACCGAAAGCACAGAACAGCGATTTTTTTCCAAGGGAAGAAAAATCACTGGGCCGTTTTTCTGACCTTGACATTTCCTCCACTGTGGTGCGATCTCAGAGTTGGTATATTTAAGTGGGGGGGGGGGATGTGGGGCACAGGCCCCACACCAGGGTCTTTATTTTGTGTTTTGATTTTTTTTTGTTACGGATCAGCAATTTTTTACCCTGGGAAAAAAAATTGCTGATCCGTGTGTTCGACAATTTGGGTTTTCTGGGATTGTGGGTCGATTATATAGCGTTCGCAATTCAATGCATTTGCTTATATAATATAGACCCCCTCACCAGAAGAATCTAGGGCCTCAAAAATCTATCATACACAGATAGGCTAAAAGCCCTATTCCTCTACTCAGTTTCATACAGACTCTTCAGAGATGACCTCTGTCTGGCATACAAGATGATCTCAGACCCTGCCTTGATGGGACTGCTGCATATCTGCAAGCCAAGCTTCACTCGAGTAACCCACACGTGCAGCCCCAAATCAACAGGACTTGTTGGTGGGACAGATTTGTGTCCCACTGACTACCCCATCTGTGGAATAAACTCCCTCTCCATGTCAAGCAGAGTACCTCTTTACCCATTTTTAAGCGCAACCTGGATAACTGGATGGGAATAGAAAATACAACCCTGAAATTCCACCCGTTTCCCTGCTGGACAGGGGCATTGGGTGCTGATTTGTCTAAAGATGGGCTAAACTCTTGCCTAGGCTTATAAGGGCCTCAAGGCCAATAGCCTAGTAACTTCCTATGATCAGAATAACTCAAGCTAGCTGCCATTCCATGGCTTATCCTGTGTCTATCCTAATTAATAGATTTATTAAGGAATCATATGTTCCTTTTCTTTGGAAAAAATATTCTTCATCATCCCCCTTCATAAAGGAGAAACCCCATATGATATAACCATTTTCAGAAGTATTTTGTGATATTATCGCCTTTGTCAAAGCTTCTAGAGAAGTGCATTCACAAACAACTACTTGAACACATCCTTCAGGAAAAGCTCATGCCCTCAACACAGCATGGTTTTAGACTCTCCCATAGCACTGCCCCAGCCTTATCAACCTTCACAGATATTTTTAAAAAGACAAAGACAAAGGCAAACTTGTTTCCTTTGTATCCCTTGATCTCTCTGAGTCTTTGATCAAGTCTTTCAGCAAAAACTCCTCTGTCAACAGTCTTCCCTAGGGTTATCACAATCCATACTAATATGGTTTAACAACTACTCATTTGAGATACCAGTCTGTTAAATGGCTCTCCACCATTTCCCCTTCCTTCCTGACAATACTGGTGTGCCACAGAGCTCCATTCTCTGCCCTCTACTCTGCAATATATTCACTAACAATCTACAGCAAGCTTACTTCACACAATTCACTGATGATTCTTTGCTAATATGGACTTCAGATAACCTTATATATCTACAGAGAATTACTCAAGAAGCCTTTAACTCTGTTGAAAGTTGGCTACAGGATTATCGCCTGCTACTAAATCCCAACAATGTCAAATTACTTCTTTTTTTTTCCAAAATCTCATTTCCAATGAAAAAAACAGCTTTATGATTTATTCCTTAAATAATACCATGATTGAAGGGGTTCCTATTACGTTATTGAAAGATAACATAATCGAACGCTCAGAACTTTGAAACGGACGCATTTCGAAGATCACATTGCGGGATCGCAGTACAGTGAAGATTAGGATCTTTGTCCTTTCCTCACTGTAGTGCGATCTCGGAGTTGGAATATATATTTAGCGGGGGGGGGGGAACGGCCCCTACAATAAAAGCTTCGATATGTGACAGTTTCAATGTTTTGAGGATTCAATTACGTTATCTTTCGATAACGTAATATGAACCCGATTGGTTACTTTACATACAAAACTATTAGGAATGACAATCAATGACAATCTTAAATTTGATTGACATATCCACAACAGCATCAAGAAAACCCATCAAAAACTAAGTACCCTTCTTAGTGTAAAGAAATTCCTTAGAGACTTTGCCAAGGTTTCTGTAACTACCATCTATCATGACCAACCTACAAGCCTCACTTAGTTCTAAACAATGCTACAGCCAAGTTGCCAGATCTGCTTGTGAAAACCCTTAACAGAACCACAACTATTTAACACTAAAAACATTTAACTGGCTTGAAGTTCTTCACCATCTGTATTATCCCCAGTTCATCTTAATCCACAAAATCATCTATACCCTATTTGGCTGCCTGGCAATTAGTGCCATATTCCAGTTTTGTCCACCAAACCATCCTCTTCAGTTAAATGATAAACAACCGCTTACCTTCTATAAATTACAAAGGGTTGCTGGGGACAGTCTCTATCCCAAAAATGTATCTAGGACTTGAAATAATATTTCTATATCAATCAGATCTGTCTCACACCTTTATCTTTTCAAATCATTACCAGAAGAATTCCAGGCTTTGACCCTGCTCCTCCATTTGGGGTGTAGTATTTTCTAACATCCTTCATCACCTTCTTATGCCTCATTTTAAAGCACTAAATCAGTTAACCTAATTCCCTTCTAATGCTTCTTCTTGCAGTACTCTAACTACTATATCTACTTCTAATTTAGCACAACCAAATTTCCATTCCATTGCTACCTCTCTATTAACACTTAAAAGTACTTATCCCATCTAAAACATCATTCTAACGTATTTCTTAAATAACTCCTACCTATCTTATACCATTTTTCTGTCTGTAAATTTTCAATACAATGCTGTATATTAATGTTTGCAAAAAATCAATATAAATTGTATTGTACTGATTATTATGCTATTTATACACTGCAACTGCATTATAAAATTTGTTATTGTAAATTTCAGTTGCATTCAGTTTGTTACCTTGGAGATTTTCTCCATGGGCCTCCACTGAAAAAGGGCACCTGTGCCCAGCTGGACATTCTTGGTAAACAAATGTTAACAAATAAATAAACAAATACATAAGTAAATATTTCCAACCATGATTTGGGACAAGTAGGCAAGAATGAACACCATAACGTAATTAAAGCAAGCAAACATTAAATTAGGATAAAGAACAGAATAGCAAAATTCAAGCTGACAATAACAGAATAATTCAGCAGAGCTCAAGTACTTGTACAACATCATGTAAGTATTACACAGTAAAGATGACACTGACATGACTGACTTAGTTCATTACTCTTAAACATGTTTCACTTCTTGCATCCAATCCTGACACAATGCAAAGGCAAATGTTTGCATAATAACCAATCAAATGCAATAGTTCCTTTCTAAATATTAGGTGTAAGAATTTACAGCAAAATCAATTATCTCATTATTTACCAGTGGTCCCAGAGTTAGACTCCATGGGTAAGATGTGGCCCATGAGCATATAATGTATTATTCTTGCAAGATCCTCCTGATGTAGACCATGAAAAGGCAATTTATTCATAGCTGGCATTTTAGTGTCTCATACTTTAGACATCACTATCTTGTTTGTTTGACAACAACACTTTTCTACTTTGACAAATTACTGCTTTACTTTCTATACCAACATTGGTTCAGCTACATTACAGCATGAGCCAATGAGTTACTGGCTTTTTGGACTGTGGCACTAGATCAGGACTGTAAACACTGTCATCATTCATAGTCACAACACTGGTTTCAAGAAAGTAGGAAAAAGGGTGTGGCCAAGGATGAACACAGGATAGCAGCAGATTTCTTCAGCTCCACCAATTTCACTGCACTGACAGGAAATAATTACTTTAAAAATTAATTTATGAAGTAATTTTCTTTCTAAATATGTTTGGTATATCTATTCCTTCAATAATATCTAAAAAAGAAAGAAAATTTTAATAATATTCCTGTCAGAAATCACCTTGGAAATTTCTCTGTCAGCTTTTCTGTTTGAAATGAGTTCCAGTAAGACAAATTCTCAAGATTCCAGCATCAAGAAAGAACTTCAGTCCCTGATATCTACAATCCAGCAACTTACTGCCAAGATGGATAAACTGGATACTAAAATAGATACCTTCATAGAAAAAACTACAAAACAAATAGACTTGTTACATATAGACTTGCAACAACAGAAGACTCAGATTACAGGCATAGAAGAGACTGTAAATGACATGGAAAATAGAATCCAAGAAGAGGAAATCAACACTGAGTTTTTGCTGAAACAAAATACACATCTACAAACAAAGCTTGATGACCTGGAAAATAGATCTAGGCGCAATAACATTAGGATTTTTGGACTGCCAGAAAATATTGAAGGTAACAATATTACTTCTTTTTTAAATACATGGCTCCCTAAAACTTTAGACTTGCCAGAAGCATTTTCTTTTGGTATCGAAAGAGCCCATAGATCTATAGCTAATACTAACTCTAACAAAAGTATCCTAGATCAGTTATAGTTAGATTTCTATCATCTTTGATAAAGAGATGGTACTTAAATCTGCTTGGGCTAAAGCACCTGTTAAAATTAATGAGGCAACTGTGCATTTTGACAATGACTATTCTTCCTTGGTAATAACTAAAAGAAAAGTTTTTCTGCCATTAATAAGGAGCTTAAGAAAGCACAGTTTAAAACCTACGTTCTGTTTCCTGCCAAGCTAAAAATCTTGCTTGCTGATGGCCCTAAAATTTTTGAAGATTTAGACTCTGCATTGCTGTTTATCAAAAAAAATAAGATTTTGGATAAAATAGAGGAAATGGAATGGGCTAGTCCTTCATTAAAGAGGTTGGCAACAGAAGCTTCATGGAAGACTTCAGAGAAGAAAAAGAGACTAAAAACAAATGACTTGTTCTATGTTTTTTCTTTTTTTTCTCTCTCTCTTTTTTCTTCACTATTATTTTTTTTAAATACAGTTACTGCATTTTCAGAAAGCCACAAATATTCAGAAAAAGATTTAATCAAAGTCATTTTCTGTGTACAAAGAACTGTTTTTGTTTCATAATCAGTCAAAATATCTGAGGAACTAATAACAAGCTATCATTCAATATGCTTCTCTTTCTGACAAAGAGAACCAAGGTTAGTAACTTGATACATGTTTTTTCTTCTTTTCTTTTATTTTAAATAATGACATTCTTTTTAGATTATGCATTGAGTAAGGGGTGGGGGAGGGCAGGGAAAGAAGTGTAATGAAAATATGATAAATGGAATAATAACTTATTTATTCCTTGTAAAAAAAGTATATATGCTGTTTAAATGCTATTGCTAATTATACTTCCTTGATTTTATTGCTAATACTTGTTTACAAATAATCTGTCATGCTTTAATTAATAATAATTAGAACTAATTAGTAGTAAATAATATGTTTCATATCCATCTTTATTAATATAAACAGCAAGTAATATTCCACTGTAGATACTTTTTATACCTTCCTTTTTCATTTTTTTATCTTTTTTCTTACTTTTTATTTTCTACTCTCTTTTTCATGCTCTCTCTATTTCTTTCATATTAGTACATTCACATGCTTTTGATCATACTGATACAGTAAATAATAAGATGTGTATAAAAATTGAATAGCATAAATAATTAGTTCTATTACATATTAATAACTGTGGGCTTAGTTTCACTTTTGTAGAGGCTGTAATAACTTGTAAAATACGGTTTTGCTCTGTTTAGCTTCATTTATATTGCTAAATGAATGTCAGTCACTTGTTTTTATCAAAATTCCGCCAGAATGTTAAGGGAGACAATTTGGGATGAGGGTTACCTCGTGAATAGTGTCCTCGAGTTGTTTTAAAAGCTTCAACACTCAGAATTCGCTGAATACAGTCTATTTGACCTTTCACCCTGAATTCACACTGACACATTGCAGATTCAAGAAGAACACTCTACCAGGAAGTAGAACTGCTGCAAATGCGACTCTGCGATGGAAAATGAACTCTATAACATTTAAATGTGAGTTATTTTTATAACTACTTGTTTATTCATGTTATAATTTATAAACTATGAAAGTTGTAATGATTTTAAACGATTCAGTATCCCATAGTAAGCAAATGTGATATTTTAGAAGGCATAGAAAGTGAAACATTTATACATATGTTTTTGAAAGTTTACTTGACTGCAACATATTAATGTATGTAAAAACCTATGATTTAAACATATACATTGCTATAATTCATTTGATTTATCTGACTGACAAGTATAAATATCTTTATGACTCTATCTTAGAAGAAGTTGTCATGTGACATATTTTAAAGCAGCAGTTCAGATATATAAAATACAGATGGCTTTCTACAGAATAATGCAAGTATATCTGAGAATTTATATAGCTATGCAGTGTGATTTATAACCATTTCTATAAATATAATATTTTATTTTACTGGCAATAATAAGTATGAGAAAAAAGCTTTGATGCAAGTAATTTAAAGTCTTTTGGAAGCTGTCATCTGCATTTGTATGACAGAAAATAGGTACATCTTAACATATGTAATGTCTGAACCATAATAGCCTAAGTTATTGATTTTAAATGAACATCAGAACTTATTTTTACAAACTTTGAATAAATTAATATGTAGATATGCCCTTCCCTCTCTCTCTTTTATTTTCTCTCTCTTCTTGGTTCCTAATATCAAGTTTATTTGAATGCTATTTGATTATAAATGTATTATATTAAATAGATGCACATAGCAGTATGAATTGTTTTAAAAGTTTCTATTTGTTTATATGATGCTGATTTATCAAATGTGTAGCTTTGTCTTACCAGATAATCTAATTGAAAGTTGTTAATTTAAGTTAATAATAACTAGTATTAAATTGATAAGGTGGCAGCTGAGGTACTGCTGCTTAGGGTAGGGGGTTAACTTGAGTAGTATGTGCTACTCTAAGTTGAAGTTTTTAACTCCAGGCTGGGTGCAAGGTTTAATCCTTACTTTATCTTCTTTTGTTCACTGTTGTGTGTATATAGTTCTGACATCCACAATACATTTTGTAAGCTCATTGTCACTACAAACAAAATTGAATTTTATACAAAATCCCATAAGAAATTCAATAAATACAGCTATATTTAAAGGTACACCTAAAGGAGGAGGTATAACATTATTTATTTCATTAATTGTTATTTTGATTATAAGTTTTATATGTTTTAAAAATGCCAAATCACTTCTCTAAAAGGAATTTCTTTAAACATTAATGGACTGAATAACCCGTGTAAAAGGGCAAGCTTAATAAGATACATTAATTTACATAAGGCCAATTTAGTATTCCTTCAAGAAACACATCTCCTGAAAAAAGATATTGATAAATTAGCCACAGATAAATATACAGTATTGGTTAGTTCAGAGCACACACAGAAAAAAAAGAGGAGTGGCTATTTTATGGAATAAAAGTATGCCCATTCCTAAAACTATTAAGTCTTATCAAGATGATAAAGGAATGTTTTGTATGATTACAATACAAATTAATGGAAAGACTTACATTAATCAATGTATATTGGATACCAGGAATTGGTATTAATACAGTGACATACCATCTTGATAAGATCATATCATTTTCTATAGGAGATATTATTTTGGCAGGTGACATTAATTGTATCCTACATGAAAATGATACTACTACTATAGGAAAAAGGAAAATTACATCTAATGCAAAACATTTAAAGGATTTTGTTAATTCTTATTTAAATTATATTAATAATCAGATAGACTCAAAATCATTACCATACACCTTTTTTTCTAACAGATATAAAACTTATTCAAAAATAGATAGTCTTTATTTCTAACCAGATGGTAACAGAATTAATTAACTCTAAAATCATTTCATGTCCTATATCTGATCATAATTCAATTGTCTTTGAGTTCATGATAAAAAATACTTACAATGTTCAGATCAAAAGGATACCAGCATACTTAACTCAACTAAAAGACTATAAAGAATATATACTTTCAGAAGTACAACATTTTTAGACATAAATAATACTCCTGAAGTTTCCATTGTTTATGTTTGGGATGCTTTAAAATCATATCTATATGGACAAAGTATCAGATGGTATAATAATAAAAGGAAATCTTGGGATAAGGAATTGTTAGATATTCAAAGTAAATTAGACTCTTATAAACATAATAATAAAGAAAATATTATGGACAAGAAAGTCATTGAAGAAATAAACAAACTAAATGAGAAATACAAAGAAATTTTAACCCATAAAGTTAAAATAACTTTAGAGAAATACAAGTTTTTTTCTTACTCAATAAGCCCCAAATACTTACATAGACTTAAAAACAAAACAAAAAGGTTGAATAAGCAAAATCATATCAAAGAAATTTTCTCTCTAAGGAAAAAGAAAATTGTTTCTAGTCTACCAGAAATATTAGATGAATTTAGAAATCACTTTCACAAAATTAATCATAATAACATTAACATGGAACCTAAAGATAAAATAAAGGAATTTATAACTACGAACATGAATAAAAAAACTTAATAAACAACAGATTAAACTATTGAATAAAAGTATTTCATATACAGAGGTTGTTACACAAATAAACAAGCTTAAATCAAACAAAGCACCAGGTAATGATGGTATTATACCAGAGATATATAAAATTCTTTCTAAAAGTACATACTCATTAATACATAAGGTTTTTATTTTGGCCGAAAATGAGCTAATAACCCCCCCATCTTGGCAATACACATTTATTTCACCAATTTTAAAACCCAATAAAGACCCAACTAGATGTACTTCATATCGACCCATTTCATTACTTAATGTTGATTATAAAATGTTTATGAGTATTTTTGCTGATAGATTGAAGACAATCATCCCAGGCATTATAGATATAGATCAGACAGGCTTCATTGTAAATAGAAACACTTTTGATAATATTAGGAGGACTCTAACATTAATTGATTTTGCAAATAGGAGAAAGAAAGATTTAACACTTATTAATCTTGATATAAGTTCAGCATTTGATTCAGTAAGTTGGGACTACTTGTTTACCTTACTGAAGTGCACAAACTTCTCAGATGCATTTGTAAATCTAATTGAGCATCTATACAAAGGAGCATTGGCTTACATTAAGATAGGAACATATGTCTCACAAAAAATACCCATTTTTAAAGGTACAAAACAAGGGTGTCCACTCTCTCCATTATTATTCACTTTAATAATGGAGCCTTGGGCTAATCTGATCAGAAATAGTACTGATATAGAGGATTTGAAATAGATGAAAATACAACATGTAAAATTCAACTTTTTGCAGATGATGTTCTAATTACATCAGCAGGATCTAATTCTTCTATGCAGTCTCTATTTGATAAAATGATGAATTTTAAAAGTATTTCTGGTTTAATATTCAATGAAGAAAAACTAAAATACTACCTATATATACACGAAAAATGTTCTCATTAGTGATTTTAGTAAATATGTACCCAATTCAGGTCAGATAACTTATCTAGGTATAATATTAACTAAAGATATTAAATCTATTATATATAATAATTATAATACCTGTCTTCTTAATATACAAAATCTTTTCAATACCTGGAATAATATCTTTTTTTACTTTGGAAGAGAGACTTACAATTATTAAAATGATAATATTCCCCAAGATATTATACTTAATACAATCAATAATACTCCCACCTACAAAAATAATTATCAAGAAATTGAATACACTAATGTTAAATTTCCTATGGGCACCTAATAGACCTAGGATTGCATTAAAGAAACATACTAATAGCTGGTCTCAAGGGGGTAATTCTTTTCCAGACTTTAACTTATATACTATCTCTTCCATTGTAAAAGTTATTACTTTGTTAATAGATCAGTCATATGTTGAAAAATGGAAAGATTACTGGGAACTAATTAGTATTCACTTCATGAAAATCTCCTTAACACATAAAAATATGATTGTAAATAACTCCATGCTATGGTTACTAAAAGAATTTTGTACTTCACCTATTACACCAAAATATATAGTTAGTTATCCATTAAACATTATTATTAATCATAATTTTATATTCATGCATCCTAAATATAAGGAATGGAATTTTATTATATTCCCTATAATGTATACACGAGGTATGCTTTTGTCATCCACTTCTGAAAGAACTCACTTAGCTACAGATAATGATCTAAAGTACTGGTATCAGTTGCTATCTGATAATAAAGTTAAAAATCTAGACTTCTTAAAACAAGAATTTGATCTGAGAGAAATTTGTTGGTTAGAAATTCAGACCTTTAGACAACATCTCATTAATAAAATTGATTTAATGTCTATAACAGTTAAAGAATCTATTCCAACACTGATTGATTACTTGATATTAAATTTACAACATAAAGTTTCTGATAAAGGTAAGCTTTCATACATACATAAAATTATCAGAGAAGAAACTTTTTACAGTGTAGATACCTACGGGAATTATTTCACTTCTATTAATGGTGACCCACCAAATCAACAAGATAAACAATATATATTGGAATCTGCCTATAAAACTACTTCTTCCATTGTCTGGAGACTTTTTACATGGAAATTTTTACATAGATCCTTTTATACACCTTTGATGATGAATAAAATAAATAATAAAGATAATCTATGTAAAAGATGTAATGTAGAAATTAATGCTGACTGGGCTCATATGTTTTATGACTGTATAAAATTGAAAGAATATTGGAAGTCAATGATTTTTTGCAGGCTCTTTTTACAGATAATTTCATTATTTCTAAATCTCTTATATTATTCAACACTCCTGTACCTCAAAGTGTTAAAAAGGTTAAGCTTCCCTTGTTATGGTCTATTCTAGCAGTGGCTAGAAAAATAATAACCAAAAATTGGATTTCAGATACACCTCCTTCGTTCAATGAATTTAAAAATGTTATGACTATAGTGTGCCATATGGAATTGATGACAATAAAATCAAGAACTACTAGAAAAACATCTTATTATATTATATGGGATACTTTACAAAACTTGTTAAAAAAATCTTAACTTCAATAGCATGGTATTTTAGTTTAATTGATTTGATTGTAGTGGATGTCTTTGTAAATACTTTGGTTATTTTATTGATTGTTATAATCATATCTATTTTAATTACTTGTATAAAATTGTTATGATATTTCTCTTGTATGTTAAAAACAATAAACTTGTTTTAAAAAAGAAAGTAGGAAAAAGACCATGTGATTGGTCATTCCATGGCTGCATTACAGCACATGCAAATGAACATATATTTTAAAGGGAGGAGGAAGAGGGCTGCCAAGTCAATAAGCAAGCAGCTCGACAGCTGACAGTGTAAGGTCTTCACCAAAATTTAAAAGCAGTAAATTGAATGTTACAAAACTGCTGATTAAATACTGGTTATGGATTTATGTAGAGAACAATGAACATATAAGTAATCAATGGACATACGTCTCATAATTTAACTTATGCAGACTGACATTTCACCCTGGAATCTGCTGTTTTTTTTCATAGTTTGATAGTGATCACCTCATACTTTGATTTCTGATCAGTCAGGAGCATTCACTGATTCCTTTGAGGAAAGTACCTTATGTAATGCAAATCTCCCTCATGATTAAAGGTGTTTGACTATTGTATCTCCAGCAGGAAAAAGCCATAGCTGGAGGTTAATGATGATGGATAACCCTTCAACTGTATTGTAAGAAAATATTTTAAAACACACTGATGTTAGATCTGTTAGACAACGTTACCTGCAGGTGTTGGTGTACCGGGACAGTACTTCATGACTTTGGATCACCCCGCTTTTTATGAAGTGAAACAGTTTCAGTTCTTACAGCAGATTTTTGGTGTACCAAATATTTTTATTGAAAGCATGCCATCTTAAGGCAACTTGTTTTGCTTTGGAATCATGGAAATTTATTTAATGTACTAGTACAACTTATATATACCCTCCAGTAACATATTATACAAGACCACTCTAATCAAGATATTAACTGAAATCACTCTGTATAGCTATGTATGTATTTCTCTATCTATATGTGTCTTTGTGTGTTTGCGTGCACGCGCGCAGATGTATGTATGTACGCATGTGTGTGTGTGTATATATATATATATATATATATATATATATATATATATATATATATATATATATATATATATATATGTATATATACACACACACACACATATATATATATATATATATATATATATATATATATGTATAGATACATACATACATAGATACACATACACATACATACACACACACACACACACACACACACACACACACACACACACACACACAGAAGGAGAGTGAAACAGAGAGGGAGACAGTGTCATCTACACCCCCAATTTACTTATTTTTTCATTGAGTTTATCTTCTATTTGGTAATCAAGTAAGCCAATTAATCTACTGACCCTCCTTTAGAGGTGTTCCAGGCTCAAAAGGGCATTAAACATTGAGATGCAGAAATGTCAGTTTTCTTTGCAGATGATATTTGTTATACAGGAGACAAGAGTTTCTAAATACAAAAATATATTGTATACATATAAAGAAAACTCAAATGCACAAGTAGTGTCATTTATCATCAGAGCAAACAGAAACATTTTAGAGCCTTTTATAGTCATATATTCAGATTTTTATATTTAATTCAGTGGGGGGAAAAGAAAACAAAATCACAGAATGAAGGACAAGGAGAAAGGGCGTAACAGCTGGCAGAGTTTAAAGTAGCTCCACAGGAAGAACAGCTTTGCAAACTGCCCCAAAAACTAATGGCAGTCGCAGATGATGTAGGCCTAATAAGTGAAATGATTGGCAATCGGCAAAGAGAAGCAAATAAAGTGAAAGAAATAATCCAAGATATGAAAGATGACAGAGCAGCACTGAGACCAGAGATGCAGGAACACAGTAAAAGGCTGTCAGCAAAAAAATAGCTATACTAGATGACCTGAACGACTAGTCTATAAGGAGCAACATGATGATAAGAGGGGTATCAGGACAAATCCTGGATATAGAACAGGAAACAATGCTATTAACTCGAAGAAGAAGAACTGATAATAGAAAACATCTACAAAGTTGGAAGAATGGGAGGTGCAAATAAAGGCCAGCCAAGATGCATATTAGTATGCCTGCTGAGTTTTAAACTTAAATAAGAAATTATGAGACAAATCAGAACACAATGTGACACTCTAAATGCTATTTTTGTAAAAAAAAAAAAGTGGAAGGATTGCTCTGATTCACTTCATAAAGTAAGAAAAGTGATGTTTGACTTGATGGGGGCAATGGAAGGCAAGGGACTTCCTGCTTGGATTAACTAGCCTGCCATCTTAACTGTAGTATGGAAGGAAAACAAACTCAAACTTTAGTTATAGAGATTGTGCAGAGAGAAAGTTGCAGCAACAACAACAAAAACAGAAAAAAGAAATTCAAATATTGATTAAAAACAACAACAGATGTATAGAAAACAAAAAGTAGAAATATGACTTAAAACCAACTCTGATCTATAAATTTAAATATCCTACCATAAATGGTCTGGCACAGAATCTTGAAAAGTGTGAAAGAGGAGATATAATTATAAAGGTCATAGAGAATGTCTGATGTACATGCATCCATGAGTAAAACAACTAAAGATGAACTAAACAATGACACACAGAATGATGTTGACAAGATAGGTGGGAAGATCAGAGGAAGTATGAGAGGAATGCATAAAAAGATGCAGGAAGAAGAAGACATAGAACAGAAGAGTAGGGGAGACAAGAGTATGATAGCAAAAGTACTGATACAGATCCAAGAAGCAAAGGAGGCAAATATACCATCAAAGAAGAAAGAGTAACTAACCCATCAAGGATTCAGATGGTCAGTGCTGGACCCAAGATGGCCAGAGCAGGCTGAACTGGTCAAAAGTGGAGAGAAAAATCTGACCAGATGAAGAAGCAAAGGGGAGGGATGCCATTAAGAACTGGACAGCCATGTCATGCAGGAAGGGATGAAAGAAGAAATGAAAGACAATGCAAGGCAGAATGAGTGGATGTAGTCAGTAAACTCCATCATATACGGGCATTGAGTCATAACTGCATGTCAACAGAACTCAAAGACTAAATTCAGAGAAGTGGCAGGACAAAAGCAGGTAAAAGAGACTGAAAAGGACTAATGAGGACTATGACCAAGGAGCACTATTATAAAGTAAGAATTTTTAATGCACTGTCTTTCAATAGTAATTGTATATACAATGTATCAATGTAATAGAAAGAATGTGTTACAAACTGAAAGTTCTGACAAAGGTTGAAACAGAAAGATACAGTGAAATGGTAGGGGTACAAATGGTTAGATTGTGGTTATATGTTTTTTCTTACAGTGCACTATTTTACATTTGCATTTTTATTTAAAGTATGTTTTCTGTATGAAGCAGTGGGCAAAAGTGTTAAGGTATCTGAATGAAAGAATTAGGGGGGTAGGGAGGGAAATTGGGTCTACTTTGTTTCATTGAAAGCTCATTTCACTGAATGTAAATTCACCCTGACCAAATTACGGAAAGTTCAAATTACTGAATCTCATTTCACTGAAGTGAAGTACTGGCACTGTGTAGAGTACTGTAAGGCAAGTAAAAGGTATATGCCCTTTTCCCTACTGTAGTGCAATCCTGTAATTAGTGTATATATAGTTACAGGTGTGGGGTTTACAGCCCTCCTCTTTGAGGGGTGTGGGGGTATAGCCCTCTCACCTAGTTTGGTTTTATATTATATTTCACAGAAAGCTTCAGAACAATACATTTTAAACTCTAGACATGCATACTTACAACACCAATGACTAATTCTTTCCAGAAGACAGATTATGCCCAAATTATGTGGGGGATATGCACCTCACACCCCCAATAGGGGGGCTGTGCCCCCCACCCCCAACTATATATACTAATACCTAGGGTCACACTACAGTGGGGAAAAAGGCACATACCTTTTACTTGCCTTACAGTACTCTACACAGTGCCAGTACTTCACTTCAGTGAAATGAGATTCAGTGAAATGAATCCATAAAGCCAGGAAAACCTTTTGCATATAGTGCTGTGAAATTGTGTCAGGTGACTGAAACACTGGTTGACTGTAAATTAAATAATTGTTACATTTAGAAAAGGTGTGCAATGCTAAGCATTGTGCAAATGTGGTCAATGGTCTTTTCTTGTTTGCACATTGTTAAGCTTCACTAAAACATGAGTTGTGCGCATTTGTGCAATGCTAAGCTAAGCGGTGCATTTTTGAAAATTACAGTATGATATGTAAGGGTGGGAATGCAGCCTATTTAAAGGCCAATAGGTGGAAATTTCACATTATTCCTTGGAGCTTGACCTTGACTCAGGGTATGGCTGCTGTCATGGGGAAGGTGCACACTTTAGGGCATGACCGTGGGGTGTGCAGGAGTCTGGAGTTTTCACTGGACTCCTGGTAGAATAGTATGAACTCTGGCTGCTACAGGGCAACTACCAGGGCTCAGAGTGTATGTCAGAGGCCTGGGATAGCTTGGCTAGGGACCTGACCAGTGCGACTGGTATCCCCCACACTGGTGAGCAGTGCTGCTACCATTATGATGACCTGTATCATAGGAAGAGGAGAACGTTGGATACCTGGATCCAACAGGCACAGGATGGGAACACCCCACAGGTATGTATTTTTTTTTAGTAATTTATAAATATACAAGATGGATCTGTGCAAAACTGGTATGCATAATGGTGTCCTTTGACTACCACAGCTGTGGAAGAGAGGACTTGCAATGTCCAGTCCCACACAAGGCATTTGGCCAGGATGAGGCAAGTGCATGGTATGTAAGAAAATCAATAAAGTAATAACTTAATGCATAACTTAACAATAAAATAAAGTAAATACAGATATTGCTATCTTAACAGTCATATATGAAATACCTGGGACATCATACATTTTTCATAGGATCATAGGAGGTTACTAGGCTAATGGTCCTGGTGCCCTTACAAGCCTAGCCAAGAGTTTATCTCCAAAAAGAAATCTCAGTTAACACTTGTCACCCCTGTGAATGAGGGACACAGGTGGAACCCTTGGGGCAAATTTGTGGTTTCCCATCCACTCATCAAGGTTGCGCTTGAAGAGGGTCAGCAAGGTACTCTGTTTTATGTGTATGGGAAGTCTATTCCAGAGACATGGCAGCCTCTGTGAGACAAACCTGTCTCTCCAGCAGGTTTTGTTGATGTCGCATATTAGATGCAGGCCTTTCAAGCAGATAATGCACGAGGAGTTAGACTTATGGATATGGAGCATCTCTAGTAGGGCAGGATCTTAGATCGCCTTGTAGGTGAGACATAGATCACCTCTGAGCAATCTGTATGATACCAAGTACAGTGGTAGTGATTTGAGCCTGTCCGTATAGTACACATGTGGGAAGCCATGGATTCTCTTTGTGAGGTATTTCTGTGGCATTTCCAGTTGATGAAGATGTTTGGGGAGGTACATACCAAATGGGACATTATGCTCAATTATTGGTCTAATGAGTGAGGAGTATAGAGAGGTAATAACATCCGTTTTCTGGATGTAATACCTTTACTTATGAAATGAACCAAGTAAAAGGCTTTTTTGACCTCTGCTGCTTCATGATGGTTTATTGTAAGACTGTTATCAACCTAAGTACCTAGGTGTCTCACCACAGGTTATGTGTTTAGGGAGTTGCCATCGATGTGGTAATCAGTAGGGGCCATGTTCTGCCGAATGGTATGATGATACATTTTTTTGCATTTAGCTTGAGGCCATGACTTTGGCACCAGTCATTAGCTGCTGTGAGACCCTCTTGCAGTATGTTAACATCATTTGGACAGTCAATGACAGCACCCAACTTACAGTCATCAACAAATTTGGTCAGCCACAGGTGGTGGTGCTGTGGTAGCGTTGTCGCCTCACAGTAAGACATTGTCCTGTTCGATTCCCAGCTAGATCGTCTTCTGTGTGGAGACATGTTTGAATGGGCGTACCTTCGTTAAAGGTTGTGTGTCAGGGCAGGCAACTCAGCACGTAAAAAATTTTACTGCCAATCATTAGCGGACCAGAGTTCTGCTGTGGTGACCCCTAACATGGAAAAGCCAAAAGACACAACAACAGGTTTTTTTGTCTTTGCCTGAACCTCTGAAAAGTAGATGGCAAATAGTAGGGTCCCAGGACAGATCCCTGGGGAACTCCATTAGTGAGAGGTCTGCTATCGGACGTAGAGGTGCCTATTTTGACCTTGAAGGTCCTGTCAGTGAGCCAGTTGGCTATCCACCCGATGAGATAGGGATTTATGCCAAGTTATGTTAACTTTTCAATGATCCTCAAGTGGTAGATTGTGTCAAAGGCCTTGGCTAAGTCAAGGCAAGCTGTATGTACTGACTTTCCCTCATCCAGGGCCTTGGCAACAGTCTCAGAGATGTCAACCAGTTTTAACAAGAAATATCTGCCCTTGAGGAATCCAAACTGGGTTGGGACAAGTGCATGGAGATTGGCTATGTCCTTGTTTTTGAGAGCCATAATAATACCCTCCATGGCTATACAGAGCCCACATGTCAAGCTAATGGAGTGATAGTTTCCAGGGTCAGTAGTGGCATCACCTTTGTGTAAGGGTATGACAATGACAGTTCTCCACTCTGCTGGAATGAAGACTGTACTTAGGCTTTGGTTGAATAGGGTGCTCAATGGTGAAACAAGTTCTTGCTGGAAATGGTGCAGAATACAGCCCAGGATACTATCAGGTCCCATGGAAGCTGTGTCCTTTTCCTTGACTAGAGCCTTTAACACTTGATCTATGGAGGTGTGTTGTGCAGGACAAGTATCAGGGATGTGGAAAAGGCCTTTTGGGGACAGGGGAGGTGAATTTTGTGCTGAAACTATCTGCTAGCAGGTTGGCTAAGTCAGAAGGATCAGTGTAAGTGATACTGTTACGTACTAATTCAGAACAAACCTGGGCTTTGCCCTGGAGGTTCCTGACATAACTGAAGAAGGTTTTGTGGTTTCCCTTTGTTTCAGACACTAGTTTTGATTCATAACTGGCTTTGGACGTTTTCACTAGTGATCTAATTTTCTTGTTGTGGCTAAGGACTGAGTTTTTCAAATTTAGGATTTGTTTTTTTTTACCGTTGGACAACAGTTTCTTCCTTTTGTTGTAAAGCCTGTTGATGGAGAATGTCCACCAAAAAGGTTTGTGTTCCCTTGAGGAGCAGGTTTTAGTTCTGTTGAGAATGGCTGAGTCCATGCAGTTGCACAGGTACCTGCATACTGCATTGGCATACTGTTCAGCATAGTTGTCTGCATCCCCTGAGGGGGGCAGTAATGTGAAGCTACTGATACACTGCCTTAGGAGGTTGTAGTCAGCTTTTGAGAAGTTTTTTAGCTCGATTACGGCTGGAGGGGGTGTTGGGTGGGATAGAAATTTCTAATGAGATGGTATGATGATCTGATCTCACAAGGGACTAACATACTATGGGAGTTGTGCAGAGGTCACCCATGCTGGTAAGAACCAAGTCCAGAATGTTATCTCCACTTGTGGGAGATAAGACGAGCTGGTCTAGTGTGTTAGAATTGATTAAGTCAAGGAACAGTTGAGTGAGTGCATTAGTACAGGAATAGGTCACCCAGTCTATAGTGGGGGTAGTTGTGGTCACCAAGGATCAGGATGTTAGGGGGTACCTTGATGGAGTCAAGTAGATCCAGGTAAGAGGAGTGGGTGTTCTGAGTCATAGAGGGGGGTCTATAGCTGGCTATAACTTGGATTGGTGTCTTGCCAACTGTCAGTTGAACCTGGAGTAATTCCAGTGCATCATGCTGACAGACCAGTCTGGAGGTGTGCCTGTCCTTAATGAAGATAGAGACTCCACCACCCCTTAGTCTTCCCAACCTCATTTTGGAGTTGGAATGTGTGTAATGAGGTATAGCCTGGTAAGGCAGGGGTGCTCTCTACAGCCCTGAACCAGGTTTCCATGACCTCACAGACATCAACATCTTCCAGTAGAAGTAGAGCCTCCAGTGTGTACATTTTCAGGTTAAGGCTCTTAGCGTTTAGCAGCATCATCTTCAATTTTTTTGACAGATCTTTTATGTTGGAAGATTTATCTTTGGGGCATTTCCTAAAAAGGTACAATGGGGGAGGCGAGAGCCTTGGCCAGGATCTGGAATCCCAGTGGTGACAGGTAGAGGCCATCTCTGACAAAGCAATGAGACCTACCTGTCAACCATGTCATCCCAGGTAGACAGATACTGAATACCCTTGGAATGACACCAGAAACTAAGCCAATTGTTGAAGTCAAGTATTTTTTGTTGGCATTGTGGTATCATTCTTGGTGAAGGTAGGATGCTGCTTAGGGCTAGGACCATACCTGCCTGAGACACATACTCTGATAGCTCAATAATGTCTCTCTTCATATAGTCCAGGGGAAGTATGTCTCAGATCATTCATACCAACATGGACAATGACAGAGTCATACTTGTACTTGTTGTGGAGAGACTTAAGTGCATGCCTGATGTGGTGGATTTTGGCACCAGACAGACAACTGACCATGACCTTCTCCTTGTCAAGCCTGGTGAGGGGGACAATGGAGTGCCTCTCAACTGAGTCGCCAATGACTAATATGTTTGGTTTATTAATGTGTCAGTGGATATCTGGACTGTTAAACCAGATTAAAGCAAGTAAGCATGCAATACTGTGTAGCATAGCTTCCAACCATTGGTTAATGTCGTGGTCTACCCAGATTAAGTCAATGTTGTGGTCTGCTCATTGTCTCAGATATGCTGTAGATTGCACTCAATAAATGAATAGGGTAAACGTAAGTTAACAGAAGTCCTAGACAGCTATCTATGTGTGTAAATGCCAGATGTGAGGCAACATCAGTCAATAAAATATAAAAGGAGATGGTGCTCTCATAATTAATTTTTTCAAATAAAATGTTCACTATTCCTGTAGTCAGTATTTGTGTGCTCTAATACGACACCAGACAACTAAGAACTGTACAGTAGTTAATAATGTTTCACCATATGTCATAAATAAATGCTGTGCAAAACCCAGATTAACAATCGATGTAGTGTTTTGCTCATTTTGTCTGATATATGCTGTAGGTTGTAGTCAATAAATGAATAGGGTAAATGTGCAAAGTAATGAAACTCCTACACAGCTATGTATGCATGTAAATGCAATCATTGTACGCAACCTGAATCAATAAAAGTTTAAAAGGAGATGGTGGTCTCATCATTTATTTTTTAAATTAAAACATTCAGAATTCCTGTAGTCACTGCTTGTATAATCAGTGTACACGAGCATACCTCTCAACTGTCATGATTTTTGCAGGATGTAATGAATATTGATCCATTTGTCAGGTCCTCCAATTTGCAGATATATGACATCACTTGAAATGCAATTTAATGGCAAATCTGTTATCAGAACACCTTGCTACTATTGTATGAGCACATTGTGTAAGAATGTTCCCTGTCGTTGTGTCTTTGTACCACCATTATGTATGGCTTTGCCCATAATGTCCCATGCTAAGAGGTTGAGAGCTATGTACATGGAACATCATATATATACAATATAAGCATTCAGTATTCTCACAAGTGAAGTCGAACATATCTAGAAGTGTGTAGTTGTAGTCTGTGTAGTTATATTATATGTGAAGTTACTAATGGGCCACTTTTTTCTCTCAGCCCACCCATTCTCTTCTTTTATTTATTAAATATATTTATTATTATCATTTGATATTATCATATTACTTGGTATTACCTGTTGTGTTGACCTTATGTATAATTTAATATTGCTTTGTTGTTAAAAAACTTTCATTTACGTTATTTATTGTTGTATTCCTCATTATATTATTTTCAATTTTCTCATTTTTGTTTTCTCTTATGTTATTCATTACATTTGTTTGGATTATGTTTATTTTCCTTTATGTTTATATTTCATTTACCACAGCATGACAAGGTAGGCTGGTTCCCAGTGACCCACCTACCTTGGCTCCCCTGACCGAGGCACTGGGTCCCAGCACGTCTGGGCCACAGCCTGGTGTCACCCCCTCTGCTGCCCCTGCACTATCTACTCCATTGGGTAGTTCTGTCCCACAGGCTGGGTCCGTGATCCCCTCTGGGAGTGGAGATAGATGGGATGCCTTTGTCACTCAAGAGCAACTGCCAGACTTGGTGCCTAGGCTTGTGCTTGGAAAGCATGCTGTCCATCCTGGTGGAGCAGTCTGGTCCCAGGCACTGGCAGTCAACCACTGCCTCCACAGGAGCAGTGAAGGTATAGTGCTGAAAGTCTCATGGGTGAGGACTTGAGTCACTCTACTACCGTGTCTTATGTCCATGGGACTGGGATTCCACAACAACCTCCCCGACCAAGGTGTTCACCCCCCCCCCTTGTGTCCCACACCAATCCTGTCTACTGTCTTTTCTGTCTGAAAATGCTTCCTCACCTTCCCAACTTATCTTCCCCACACATACCTATGTCCCTACCCCAACATTCCACTCTCTACTTAAAAAAAAAAGCGCACCTGTCCCCCCCCCCCCACAAAAAAATTGTCTCATACATAGCTCTTCATTTCACGTGTCTACTGGACACACTTCATTTGGTCCAAATTAGCTCAAAGTCTTTTCAAGTGCACAGTTGTTGCTGTTGAAGAAATGGATAGCTATGGTTCTTTCCTACACCCTTCTTGCACATACCCACCTGCCGTTCACTATGTTTTTCTCCTGCTTGCACCCCATTTCAACACTGTCCTATCTCCCAAATTTTTCTTTTCTTTAAAGAATTTTAGGGCAGCATCACTAAGCTATGCTAAAAAACATCTTTCAGTTTTTCCCATTTATGGGGTTACCACAACAGATCACCAGTCCACTTATGACTGGCAGTGGATTTTTATGGTGTCAAGTTGCCAGCCCAGCACCCAACTTTCAGAGAAGGCACACACATATTCACATACCTACCTGCATGTTTTTTAACATTCAGTCAATCACAAGGAGGACATGCAGACTCCACACAGAAGGCACTCCAGCCGAGAATTGAACCGGAGAGCCTCTTGCTGTGATGAGACAATGCTCACCACTGCACCACCATGGAATGGTGGCATATTAACATATGTAGTTGAAGAAATATTTATCACATTCAAAAATTACAACTGCATCCTATTTTGAACTGAATGCCATTCCACCTGTAGAACAGTGCATCAACCCACCAAGCCAAACAGCCAATTAATTAATACAGGTGTTTTAAGCAAAACATAGTAATTGTCATTTTATCATCATTAAGCATGCTTATGCAGTGCTGCGCATTGATCTACATCACTCAAATCTGCTAAAAGATTAATGTAAAATTATATCTACAGATGTAAAAATACACCTACTAAAATATTATTGGGAAATATGAGTTTATCTGGGACTCTGGTAGAGAAATACATAACTATAAATCCATACACATAATAATAATTGTAAGTAAGGTATGTAACAGCAGGTAACTGTAAATTATATCTAAATATGTAAAAATACACCTGCTATTACAGTGACTCTAGCTCATTCTGTTCAATGCTTTCAAAACATCAATTTTTGGTCCACATGATCCTGAGTTCAAATACAGCTGTGTCTAGCATTTAAAATACATGTATGTTGACATCACCATTATAAACTGCGATATGCATGACTGTCTCATCACCTGATTATCCACCCAAAACAGTACAGATGGAATGTCTGCCTCTAAATAATGAAAGTCAAAGGCCTACAGATAGGACCACACAGTTTAACTAGGCCATTACAACACTAGAAAGTGCATAGAATGTCAAGTCATGCATTAGCATGGATTCCCAGAGGATTTCAAAGTATGTAATACAAATGTGGCCCAGTAATATTAGACTGTAAGTCACAATGATTTGCTACTGATATTACATACAACCACAGCTGCACAAGTTACATACACATATATGGAGGGTGTGCTAGACACGAGGGTTACAAGCACGCACATTACGGATAACTACCATGACATAACAAATGAATTGGCAGTTGTCCAACTGCTTGACATAATGGTTAATGTGCCCCCTACCTTGTTCTAGGACACACCAAGCATATTGCCTTTTAATACATTTGGCTAACATACTTATCTTAAACACATAACAATTTTCAGTTGGATGGGTTCCCTCAGTCTGGCTCTGGCTGTACACCTAGGCTGCCATGAGTCCCAGTTACCCATTAGTGTTGTTGCCCTGCACAGTCTTCAGACTCTCTGCCTTTGCCTATTGCCTGCAGCAGCGGCTTCAGCCTGTAGCATACACATCTGTATGTAAAAAGTAGCTGCTACAAACATTCTCTCTGTGACAATGTATTATTTTTACACCAGTAATTTGTATCCCAACATATGAGAAAGGGGTGGAATCTACATTGAGGCCTGACATCTTGTTGAGCAGTTGCATGGAATTGTCTGATTATACTGCAAATCAGTTGTGTAGGCTGCATGTAGCATTTTGAAAGCACATATTGATGCTGCAATTATATGGTTAACCCATTCACACAGTAATTAAATAGCAGTATCTTTCAACAGAGGGTATTGTATTCCATCAGGTATGTAACTATTTTGTTTCCAACATGATGCATATGTTTGACTATACTTAGGGGAGTGGGGATTACATCAGTAAGCCTATCTTAGAACTGTACTGATGACATGTCATTGGTCTCCAGCTGTGTTACACCTAAAGATGAAGTAGAGTACAGCAAGGGTATAATGCTGTGTGTTATATAGGTACACGGGTCTCCTGGATACTTTCTTTGGTAGCAGTTGTAATATTACACTGCTATTTGTTTGGCACTGTTGTTTTTATTTATTATGAGGGGGGAGTTCCTGCCATGGGGCACACTACGGTGGACTCCTGTGCTGGGTGTGTAATCATACATCAGTATCTGTCATGGCACAAACAGGAATAGGTGAATATTGCTACTATCCTAGTTATGTCCACACCCTTTGTAAGTCTGGCACACTGTTGAATATGAGATGTGTAATCAAGCACTAAATACCGATAGCCTTCCTTTATTGGTGTATGTCTACATACTGTATTCCCATGTATGTGATCCTGACATGTTGTTGTCCAGAGGGAGGGAAAACAGGTAAGAGTGTGCAGCAATGTGAGACTAACTGGTGCGTAATGTTAATGCTTTTGGTCAGCAGAATCGGACATAGTAACAGGTGCAACATCATGCAACCAACGTGATTAACTTGGCATGCAGATGTGTAGCAGACTTGGCCAGGGATCATCAGGTCACTGGTGGTGGGTCTGCAGCAGAACAACCTCTGTCAGATAAGAAGAATTCCTGGCAAACCTAGCAACACAAGACAGCTCCCAGGCATCCATCACCCAATATGTTGTGGATTTGGGTGCCACCATTTCCACTCAAGAAGTGCACCCAGGTATACTTAGTTGGACCAGCATTGGAATACTGTAGCATTCAGCATGTCAGGGTGTATATTGTTTTACATGGGTATCAGGTTTTCTATGGGGGAGGAGGTTAGCTACAGTTTTATGCTTATGCACAGATTGTGGCCCACATATAGGTGTAAATGGGAGATATTTGGACATATTACCTCTGTTATACTGTAACGTGGTGCTGTTTACATTATCTCTCCACTGAATTTTTTCAGAACCATAAGGAATAGGAAGAGGCTATGCTCCTGCTGTTGGTAAGCACAACATTGTTTTGTCAGAGATGTAGATTTAGTTCAATTTATTTGCTAAAGTGTCATCCCAGGCCTGCTGGCTGGATTGATGTACTCTCTGCATGATCCAACTGTATAGACATTTTCTGACTGTACACAGTTTAAACTCATACCCATGCCTTGAAGGTGTGACCACAGTGATTGATTTGACAGTATTGTCAGGACATTGCAGATTGCCACAACTGTCATCTGTGCAGAGTTTTGCAGAATGTCAACAGTGTACATCATTTATGTTTTGATCATGATATTCTTGTTTAAAGAACTTTCATTTCCAAATAATTACAGATGTATGTTAGAAAATAATGTCCTCATGTCCTACTATATGAGGTTGGGGGTTATACAAGTCTGTAATAGTGACAGCAGTGTATGCAGCTTAATATATATTGCAACATAGTACTGCAGAGCATAATAGCACTGGTACTAATGTAGTGCTTTTCCCTTTTTATCACAGGTGATCAGGGAGGTTGGATGTCAGTGTCTCTTCAGACTCTGATTATGATGGTGGCCAAAGTGAGGCACAGATGGGGGTTTCAGGGGCTGAATCTGACACAGAGGTTGACATCCCTCATCCTCCCTCATTATCTTCGTACACAGCCAGTATGTCTACGCATATCCAGTCCCCTGTGGCCACAGATATTGGACAGTCAGAGGGTGGAGATATTGAACAGGGAAGTGGGGCTACTGTGGCTGCAGTGACAGTCAACAGTGGCCATTGCCAAACAGTTGGCGAGGTTCCACACAGGCGGACTGATAGGGGTGCTCACAGGAGGCCTGCTGTCCATCCACCACCTGTTGCAGGTATCTGGTAATAAAACACAAAAAACAAAACCGGGTAACCAAAAAAGCGTGACGAGTCCAGGAAACCTCACAAATGCGAAAAATGCAAAAAAGGAATCCACGTTATAAATCCACAAAATAATTTTATTAAAAAACGCAACCTGTAAACACAAAAGCTTCATCAGACAAGGAAAAAAAGGAAAAATAAAAATAAACTCACTTAAAAAACAAGTACCATGATGTCATTTCATGTGGCACAGAACAAAACAATTAAAAAATTTACTTAAAACCATCACGTGTCACTCAATGTATGTTTACACAGACAAACATGGAAATAAGTATGATAGGTACCTAAATACAAAAGGAAACTAACCTCCTGATAAATGCTCAGAGTTATGGATGCAGCACAATCTGACATCTGTGACTGCCTCTACCATGTTGCTGATACCCTGGAACAATTGACTGATGCAGTGGAAAGACGGTGGTCAGAGACAGATCGCAAACTATCTGTCTTGAAATGTATGTTCTCTGTGATGGAACGTCTAGTTAGAGTTGAGCGTTGGCCTCATGGACATAGGTCAGCAACTACATTTGCTGAGAGTCAATGTGGCCATGCACAATCACTCTCCCATAGTGGTAGTGGCAGTGCATCCAGCACTTCAGAGGGGAGTGTGCTGTCCACAACAAGATGTGGCAGGCCATAGGCTCATGGTCCTGGGCATTCCCATGAAGGACACATTCACAGCAGACAACAGTCACCCTCAGGTAGTAGCACAGGATCTGACCTTGGGCATGGAAGTGCCAGCGCTACTCCTGGCAGAGCCAGTTCACATGCTCAGAGCCAGAGATGATGAACTGTCAGCTCTGCCATGCATGGCTCACAGCTGCCCAACATGCAAACAAGTAGGGCTAGCACTGAGGTTGGCTGTGTTCATGCACAGACTCACACACCACTGTCACATTCAGGTCACCTACAGACACACACACTCCACATTTTCATGGTCCATCTTGCCTGCTTCCCTTCCTGACTCACACACAAGCTTGCAAACCTATTGGGTCAGCCTAGGCCTCATGCACCCCCACACAGCACCCTGTGTAAGTGATGATACTGTGCCACATCCCTATCATCTTTGTCATGGATGTAGGGAAATAAAGCTATGTGATAGATGCACAGGGTCACTATCTACATTAATATGAATTTGTTTCATCCATTGTTGCTTTTGACATGCTACTTGTACTGGTCATTTACAATTATTGTACGTTGCCATTTATAATGCAGTTGCAGATGTCGCTCGTCCTGTCAGGCTAAAACAGATGCACAGTTGTGGGTTCAATTCAAGAAGCTTTATTACATACAAACACATCAGAACTAACTTAAGGCTTAGTAACTTAAACTGAAATAAACTTATATACAGGTGACTACTGCACTCATACATGTTAATGCTCTGGCTATTCTCTCAAAATGGCACAGCTGCCTTCACGTGCTCTTTATTTATATGCATGTGCACTCACTTGAAATTCTTCTTAAAGACACAGCACACACACTGATCTACATCCTCCATCTTTGAGAAATAGCTCATATACAAAATAGTAATTGGCATGCAATTATACAGAACTAATTACAAATAAAACAATCACATCCAGGTTGCTGTGTATTTTACACTAGGTCTAAAAATATGACTTGACCATGTAACATAAAAATTAGGACGGGATCAAGCAACAGGGAGTGTCTTTAATGAATGTTGAATTTTGGGGACATGTGGGACATCATCAGGAATGGGATTAGGAATTGAGACATGTCCTTCAATAGGAATATCATCGGGATTACTCTGAGATCTAGAGTCTGTATCATAGGTACAATGTTGCAATAACCATTCAAACACTGGTAGAAGATGCCTGCAATTTCTTCTGCATTCTATACCCTCAGATTCCACTAAGTAAGATCCGGGCTCAGCACATACATCTCTCATTTGACTGATTCGATCAAAACCTTTTGTTTGCATCCTTACTATTTCTCCTTCTTTCAATGGATGAAGAAATCTGCTCATTTTACCATAGCTGGACTTCTGGAATGAACACTTCCTGAATAGTTGGCCATTAATTGCTCTGGTGTTTTTAGCATTAGGTGCCAACAAACTAGAACTGATAGGCAAGGTTGTTCTGGTTTGCCTAGATAGAAGTCTCTTAGCAGGCGAGCCAAGTAAATCATCATGGGGTATATTTCTGAGATTAAACAAATTCAAGAAAACATTGGTATTGTCACACTATGATCTCTCTAGTAATTTCTTTGCACTTCATACTGCATGTTCAGCTAGGCCATTTGACTGTGGGTATTCAGGACCACTGGTAACATGGATAAAGTCCTACTCTTTTGCAAATTTCTAAAATAGGTGACTGGTAAATTGGGCACCCTTGTCAGAAATAACTTTGTGTGGACTACCATGGACTGTGAAGTGATGTTTCAACTTGGTAATAACAATACTGGATGTTAGGTTAGGTAGCAGATCAATCTTGAACCAGTTTGATTAAGAGTCTGCCAACACTAAGTAATATTGACTGCTCCACTCAAATATGTCATTGGCTACTGTTGGCCAAGGTAGTTCAGGAATTTGATGTAGCTGAAGTGGCTCTTTTTGCAAATGCAGTTTAGTACTATTGCATACTGAACAAGATGAAAGTACTTTATCGATATCTTTTGATAGAGAAGGTAAGAATACTAGTCCTCTTGCCCTTCTTTTGGTAGCTTCAGAATCTGGGTGGCAGTAATGCAAAATCTGGATGTACTCATGTTGTAAGGAAGTAGGAATGACAACTTTGGGACCTTTGAAAATAATACCATCTTCCATCAACATCTCATCTCTGTAAGGAAAATAAGGTTGCACTTCTGTCTGTATACAAGATTGCTTTGATGACCATCCAACAATGATGAAGTGGTTGACCTTTTGCAAGATTTGATAAGTCTTTGTATGATCTCTTACCTCATCAAGTCTTGTGGTAGAAAAATTACACACTTCCATGACATCAATCAAAATTCTCTGCATCAAGCTTTTCTGTAGTATTTCTGGGTGATCTAGATAGGATATCATCCAGATAAAGAAGTTTGCTTTTGGTATAGACCATTTTGAAGTTGTACTTTTGTAATCTGAGCATCATTCTTTATTGTCTTGCTGGAGTTGTATACATAGGCTTCTTTAAAATAGCGACTAGAGGCTGATGATCAGTCTCAATCTGGATAGCTTGGGCATACATATAATCATGGATCTTCGAACATGTGAACACAATTGCCAAAAGTTCCTTCTCAATCTGAGCATACTGCATCTTAATTTGGGTTAGAGTTCTACATGCATAGGCTACTGGTCTGCCCTCTTGAAGAAGAACTGCACCAAGACAGAACTTTGAAGCATCACAGGAAAGAATTACTGGTTTGTGGACATCATAGTATCTTAATGTAGGTAGACTGGCAATTCTCTGTTTCAGGTTATTAAAAACTCTCTGGTGTTGTTCTAACCATGACCAGGTAACATTTTAGAATGTCACCTCTCTTAAAGGTGCTGATACCTCACTAAAGTCTGGTATAAACTTGCACAAATAGTTAACCATACCAAGAAAATGCTGAAAGGCTTGGACTTTGTCTGGAGTTAGTATCTCAAGAATGGCTATTTGTTTAGAAGGATCTGGTCATAAGCCTGAACTGGTAAATAAATGACATGCATAAGTAAATTCTGGTAGCCTGAACTTACATTTCAGAGGATTGAGCTTTAGAGTCACTTCATGTGCTCTGTCCAGAACTTTCCTGAGGTTTCCGCCATGCTCTGCTTTGCCATTACCTCCAACTAGTAAATCATCCACTATTATAGCACAGGGATAACCTGAAAAAAATTTTCTCCATCGCACGCTGAAAGACTTAACTAGCAGAATTTATTCCAAAAGGCATACTGAGAAATCTGTATCTACCAAATGGTGTACTGAATGCAGCCAGTTGTGAAGATTTGTGATGAAGCATTAACTGCTAAAATGAACTCTTTGCATCTAAGACAGAAAAATCAGTGGCATTTGGTATAAGGTAGCAACTTCCTTGACTGTACGCATAGGATAGTGGGGTCTCTTTGATGCTTTGTTTAAGTCTCTTAGGTCATTACATATTCTGATTCTATCCGAGCTTTTCTTATGAGCAACCACCATGGAAGACACCCATTCAGTTGGTTCTGTGACTGGACAAATCACACCTTGCTGCACCATTTTATCTAATTGGATTTGATTTTGTCGTGCATAGCTATCGAAAATTTTCTTGCTGGTCTGACCACTGGGCTGACTTCTGGGTCTAATTTCATGGAGCACACAATTGGAAGTTTACCTAGCTTGTCTTTGAAAATATCAGCATACTCTGTGAAAATAACATTGATGAAGCTGGAACTGGGACATGTGCTTACATGACGAACTTCTTTGGTAAAAGAAAGCAGTTTCATCTTTAAGCTGTCTCTGAGACCTAACAGTGACTGCACAGGTCTTTTGACTACATAAAATTGCAAGCTGTAACTGTTCTCAGCTGAATAACATGAAAGCACTACTGAGCCTTCGGTTTGAATCTCTTCACCTCCACGGGCAAAAAGTTTCACACAGCTGGCCAAATTAAGTTGTTTATAAGTTCTTACCTAAGCAAATGTTTCTGCCGACATAACATTGCACTTTGAACCAGTATCTACTTTGAGCACCATAGGTTTACCATTAATCAGGACAGTACGAAACATTTCACTTTTTGCCAACAAATCTACTGCGTTAACCTTTTCACCAACCACTGATACACCATCTACATAGAAAGTAGAGTTGCAGCTTTCTATATGATCAACTTGCTTTTTTGAGTGACATTGCTTATTAAATGAATGAGGCTTTTTTGATTTACAAAGTTTTTGAAAGTGGTTCCATTTTTTTACACTTGTGGCATTGCTAACCAAATGCTAAGCATTTATCTCTTTTGGGATTGTGATTGGCACCACAATTATGACAGTTAACAATGAGACTTGACTTGGGTTTTGCTGAATCACCCTTGTGCTGCAATCAGAATGTCCATTTTACTGGGCTAGTCGGTTCGCCCTGGTAAATCTGCAGGGACTGTAGCTACCATGCACTTAAGCCTGTTTCTATTAGCCATGTGTTGCATAGTGTCTACATTTGCTCTAGTGGCTGCTGAAACCATGGTCATCACTTGCAAGCATATGTATGTGTCTTTCTGTAAGCTCATGTATTTGACAAATCTCTTTGGCTTTGCTCAACATTAAATCACTCTCTTGAAGCAAAATTTTTCTCACTGCACCATACACAAGCCTGTCCTTTATCAATTTGTCTTTCAAATCACCAAATCTGCATGTTTAGATTCAAAACAAAGGCTCAGTAGTGCTTTCATGTTATTTATCAAATCAGTAATATAAGCTGCAAAAGTTTCTCCTGGCTTTTGGTCTCTTGTATAAAATAAGTGCCTCTCCGAGGTAACATTCATCTGGGGGTTACACATTTCTCTAAATTTATGTTTCAAGCATTCAGGGTTCTCCCTTAATTCAGCTTGCATGAGAATATACTGCTGGTGCATATACAGATGAACACTCTCTTTCAATGGCTTCTGACCTGACTAGATTAAGCAGAATGAATGCCCTTGTACATGCATTTTTATCAGAAAAAAGCTGCTTGTATGAAAATATCATATTCCTGCTCAAATACTCTCCAATTCTCTGCAATATTATGACCAAACACAAACAGAGTGGGTCTGCAAAATGCCTCTGCTATGCCAGCACACAGTAATAAAGACCTTTGGAATGATGTACGAACATATACATATATGCCAAAACTTTATGCCAGAAAATTGTAATTATGCCTAGTAGCACAATAAACTCTTTGAAATAACTGTAGTTTGTGAAATGTCTCTGTAGCACAAGAACACTTTGAAACCACTACTTATCAGTGTAAGAAACAATTTGAAATGACTGCACTTTGCAAATGTACACAGCACAAGAAACTTCGCGAAATGGCTGCACTTGCAAAAAACTCTGTATAGTATAAGAAATACTTCGAAATGGCTGCACTTTGCACACAATAAATGCTTTGAAATAATCTTATTGTAATGACGCACACACAGAAAACCACTTTGCACACTCTGAAATACTTTGAATAACTCTAGTTATACTCGGAATAGCTTTAGACAATGTGAAATAATAGCGCATATCAAAAACGCAGTTGTTCTCTAAAAACATGTAGTCATTTTACTTTCCATGCACAATTTGCGCTTTTATTCTACTTGTTATGCTCATTTGCTGTCTAACATGCTCGCTATATTTTTCTTGTACTCATTTTACTTTTAACATGCTCGCTAAGCAAAACAGAAGTAACTCTGAATACTTTCATAAATATTTTGAATAATTCTTTCACATATCATGGTTTCAAACATTTTGCTTAAGTAATAATGTGATTTGTGCTTTTTGCTTGATTAATAATGCATCTTGTGCTTTGCAAATACTTTACATTGTTTTCTTTGCGGAATAAAACATTTATGCAAGTTTTTTAGTTACCTGAAATTAATTTCTGACCTTTTTCAATTATTTGAGCACTGGTTCACCCAACCTGCTCAATATACCTTCACCATTAACTCTGCACCTCATGGCTTGAAGAAGTTTTCACTCTCGACCCTTTTTATTGACATTAAGTCCTTCAAGCATGCCACTTCTGATGCCGTGTCACTAACCCAGTCAGATAAAACAAACAGTTATAGGTTCGGTTCAACAGCTTTATTACATACAAACACATCAGAACTGAGGCTTAGTAACTTAAACTTACATAAACTTATATATAGACTAACTACTGCACTCATACATGTTAACGCTCCAGCTGTTCTTTCAAAATGGCACAGCTGCCTTCACATGCTCTTTATTTATATGCTTATGTGCTCACTTCAAATGCTTCTTAAAGACACAGCATACATCTATGTCCTTCCTATTTGAGAAATAGCTCATATACAAAATAATCATTGGCATGCAATTATACAGAACTAATTGCAAATAAAATAATCATGTCCAGGTTCATGTGTATTTTACACTAGGTCTAGAAATATGACTTGACCATGTAACATAAAAATTAGGATGAGATCTAGCAACAGGGACTGTCTTTAATGAATGTTTGATTTTGAGGACATGTGGGACATCATCAGGAATGGGATTAGGAATTGAAACATGTCCTTCAATAGGAACATGATCTGGATTACTCTGTTCTACAGCAGACATAACTAAAGTATGCTTTGTGGTTGTCCTTGGCCTTGGAGGCTGAACTTACAGCAAATATGTCTGTGGTAGACTTCATTTGTCCTGATTCATTTGTTTACTTTGAGAGTGCTTCTATCCTCCTGTGTGCTACACCCCTGTTTTGTCATCAGTTCCTTCCTTCTGTAATACAGCCTATTGACGAGTTAGGTCTGTATTTCTCCCTGGTGGCTATGGCTGCCTCTATGCAGCTAGTAACATGCTGGTACAGGGTTTCTGTGAACACATCTCCATAGGCCGCAGTGTTCTCATTGTTTATGGGGGCTTGAGATTTGGACAGTGTATCACCTAATAGCTGGAGGTATGCCTTACAGTAGTTCCTCAATATTCCATGTGTAGATGGGGGTCCATGTTTTATTTGTACTTCAAATGAGACCATTTGTGTTTAGATCTTACCAGGGAAGACATTACAGTACTGTGACTGCATGACTCTGCCATAAATTACTCTGCCATATTGCTGAGGCCCACACCCGTTATAACTCCTCTGCTTGGTATACTGGCTATCTGGTCCAGGGAGTTACGGTTTATAAAATCCAGGAATCTCTGTGCCTGTATGCTTGGTGTTCCAGT